>NC_057713.1:131639438-131704004 GCF_004010195.1 Chiloscyllium plagiosum
ACCCACCCACCCGCGTTCTGTCTCGTTTACCCGCTCACCCGCACGCCCACTTGTCCTCACTCTTCCTCGCCCGCCCACACTTGCTCGACGCCCTCCTCTCTATCGCTCACTCTCACTGTTGCACTGTCTCTCACTTGCCCTCGTTGTCACTGCCCCTCTAGCTCACCCGTGCTCCCTCTCACTCGCTCGCTCGCCTGCCTGCCTCCCTTCCATTTGTTTGTCCTCCCGCTCGCTCGTCCTCCCATGCTCACTTCCTCCCAACAGTCCTTTCTCCCACTATGCCAATGATTAGCCAACTACAGTCATTTCTCAAGAAAGGTTGCTAGCCCCAAAATGTTAACTCTATTTTTTGTCCATGAATGCTGTCACTACATGAACCAGAACCACATAGAATGAAGGAAGTGAGGGCTGCAGTTGTGGAGGGTGCTTACCGTCATTTTGAGTTCTCCTTAAATTTGGGGCTGTTGCCAGAGCACTGAGGGATTGCAAACATTCTCTATTTAAGAGAAAAGGAAAACCCTGTCAATTACAACCTAATGTCAGTGAATGGAGAAAGTTTTATAAATTTTTTAAAAATCCAGCAAATGTGTAGTTGGGCAGTCAAAGGAAAGTCGGCAAATTGTGTTTGATAAACTTGGTTGAGTTTGTTGATGAAATAACAGAGAGGGTTGATAAAGGTAATTTGGTTGATGTGTGTAGGGACTTTAAAAAGGCATTTACCAAAATAGCCCACTATAGATGTGTAAGCAAAACTGAAGCTCCTTGGATCAAAGGACAGTAGCTGTATGGATGGAGCAGTAGTGCTTCAGACTGCATGGAAATGAGTAGTAGTGTTCCCCAGGGGTACAGTGGAGTTCTCCAAGGGTTGAAATGAGGAGTATTGCTGTTTTTGAAATAATAATGACCTAGATGTGGCAGACACTGCGTAGCATTGATTAAACAAAGAAATTTAAGGAAGATAGGAATAGGCATTAGAAGGGAATATATAGGTTGCTGAAATGGGCAGACACATGATAAATGTAATGTATCATGGCAAAGTATAAATAAAGTCGGAACAATAAGGAGAGAGGTAGTATAGAGTGAATAATAGAACACTGAAGTGAGTCCAGAGAGAGACATGGCTGTGTGTATAAAATTCTTATAGTTGCAGGATAAGTTTAGAAACCTGTTTATTTTTTGAAAAACACAAATGGGAACGTTGCCTTTATTGATTTTTGTATGACATTCACTAATTAATGCTCTTGTGTTAAATATTTCTCAATGACAGGTTTGGTCTTGGCTGAAATGTTGTGTTCAATTTTGGATGCCATATTGTGGAAGGATGTCAAGGCCTGAGAGAGGGGATGCAAGAGAAAGAATAGAAACCAAAGCAAAATTATGCAGATACTGGAAATTTGCAATAAAAACAAAATGTTGGAAATAAGAGCTTCAGAGACACTAAAGCAATAAATGTAGGTCCTTTGGCAGTCTATGATGTGATATCAGGACAATTTATTAAACAACAAGTTATACTTAAATCAAGGCAATTAGGGTCCCAGTTCATATGACTGTTACTTCCCATTATCTGTAGGAGCAACAGGTGGCTTGCAACACTTTCATGTTTTTTCCTTATGTCTTCCTCCAATCTGTACAACAAAGTTCTCTGAGTACATTTTTTAAAAATCTTCTGCAGGCAGGAGTGTTCTTCCTGTGTTTTTGTCTACATTAGATAAAAACAAGGACTGCAGTTGCTGAAAACCAGAGTCTAGATTAGTGGTGCTAGAAAAGCACAGCAGGTCAGGCAGCATCCGAGGAGCAGGAAAATCGACGTTTCAGGCAAAAGCCCTTCATCAGGAATACATTAGCTCATCAGTCATCATCATGACCCATGGTCATGACACAAACACAGTATTGTTGATTTATTGGCCAACCATCCATTCATGTATGTGATTTAGATAAATTTGAGTGATGTAAGCAGTGCTCCCTCACACATCTAAATTAACAATTAATCTGCTAGGAACTCATACAAAATAGAAAAAAAAGGGAATTTGTAACGCATGCAAATTGTGAAAAAAACAGTATGATAAGGTTCCCAATTCCACAGCATGTTAGCAGCTTTTGTCAAGAGGGAAACTGTTAACATTTCAGGTTGATTTCAGCCTTCATTCCTGATTGAAGGGCTTTTGCCCGAAACGTCGATTTTCCTGGTCCTTAGATGTTGCCTGACCTGCTGTGCTTTTCCAGCACTACTCTAATCGAGACTTTGATTTCCAGCATCTGCAGTCCTCACTTTTGCCTATTTCAGGTTGATGACCTTAACGAGAGATTTGGTCTCGTTGATAAGGCTATCGACCTGAAATATTTGCTCATTTTCTCTCACCCTATATGCTACCAAACCTGAGTGTTTTCAGCATTTCATGTTTCTAGTAAATAGATATGAATTGAGACTGGGGCATCAGTTTTACAAATACACTAGAGACTTTGTGGTTTCCTTTGTGAAGTAAACAATATTGATAGGTGATGTGATCAAGTTTTGAAATGATGAAAGCTTTTCAAAGCACAAATAAGTAGGAGCTGGATCTGTGGAAAAATGGTTGCTAACAAAAGGACTCAGTTAAGGTGAATGTCAATCGTAATTTGGAGATGCCGGTCTTGGTAAATGTCAAAGCAGATGTGGAAATGTGTTGCTGGAAAAGCGCAGCAGGTCAGGCAGCATCTAGGGAACAGGAGAATCAACATTTCGGGCATTAGCCCTTCTTCAGGAAACGTTGATTCTCCTGTTCCCTAGATGCTGCCTGACCTGCTGCGCTTTTCCAGCAACACATTTCCATCTCTGATCTCCAGCATCTGCAGACCTCACTTTCTCCTCAAAAATGTCAAAGCAGCCTATTATTCAATCTCCTTTGAGACCAATAACCTTCAAGTTATGGTCTCCCAACATTTTTAGTTTAAATACCACCCTGGATCTACCCTGAAAAAATTACAGAATAGTTTATTTTTAGGACAATTATTATTACTCTCCATTAGCAGATATCGAGTCTCCTAGGCTGACCGTTACTTATTCCATGGTCTGTCCAACTGCTGTTATCTCAATCTCAGCTCCATCTCCACATATCATTTACTCCTCTACCCCTACTTCAACATGATATATCAACTTTTTCCTAGCTACAGTCAGTTCTGAAGAAGAGTTACTGGACTCAAAACGTTAACTCTGTTTTCTCTCCACAGATGCTGCCAGATATGCTAAGTTTTTCCAGCAATTTCTGTTTTTGTTTTAGATTTCCAGCATCCGCAGTTCTTGTTTTTTTTTAACGGCTGTATCTTGGTCTGACTTTCATCATTTTGCGTAGTAATTTTCTCCAGATAAACTCCACAGCTTGTAAATCAAATATCAAATCTAATTTAGTGGCCAACCCAACAATATCTACTCAAAGGAATAGATTTGAAACAAATCTGGTGACTTGTTCCGTAACAGCAAATTCCTGAAATCACCTGTTGAATTCCTCTGACAGCCAATTCAGAAGTGCACAGATGTTTTCTGAACCATTTATTCTTGTGCTGAATTCTTTTCTGAGTATTTTCTCCAGATTCAGGAAGTGTTGCAGCATTTAGTTATTTGACTGGGAGAGCTACAGACTCCGTTCCAATTTAACTACATTTACAAGGGGATCAGCGATTGAGGGAGAATGTAGGAGAAAATAGGTTGAGAAAAATATCAGCCATATCTGTAAAATATCAGTGGGTCGAATGGCCTAATTCTGCTCCTATATCTAATGGCCTTATGATTTTACACTATTCATCATTGGGAGGCACTAATTGGAGGAAACATTAGACGGAAAGCTGTCATTACGTTCTCTTGCTGTTGGGTTTCAAATGCCATTGAAAACATTCTACAAAGGTAATTTGCCTCTGGAGCAACTGAGCAATTTTTTTTACAAGATTGATTTGAATTCGATGTTATTTATTCAAAGTGATGTGTCAAGATTTCTTATTTATAAGCCTCTTTTAAATCATTTAACTACACAGATTTTTCTTATTGTAGGCAAGTTATACTTTTAAAATATGGAAATAAACTGTTTCTTGTTACTTGTGCTTCTCCACTACTTTACTTCCCTACTTTCTGGTTCCTATAGCAAACAGTTCAGTTATCCCCAGCTAACAATCAGTTCCTTCCCCATTTTACTTTTCTGACTGGGTAACTTCTAGTACCAAAACAGTGTCAGGATTATCCCTGGGATATTCTAGCACTAATTCTAGTTTTGGAAGATTCACTATCCTCCTTTAACTCTTTTTGAATTCAGTCTGACCGTGAGCATCCATCTCTGTTGGAGTCAGCATTTACTCTGCTCAAGTCATAGACCTGACTGTTCCTGCCCATTACTCTCTCATTCTCAGTTGGATACAGGCCATGCAAGCCAAATCTGCACCTGTTGCCATTCCTGTGTTTAAAAGCAGCCCACACTCCTCATGCCTATCTATGCCGTTTTCCTCATGGCCACATGAAGCATGTCACATGTTAATCAGTTTTCCTCGATACACTAGAAGTAAAGGGTCCGCAGCAGAAAGACTTACGATTCACAGTCCAAAATACACTTCTGGAACTGGAGACTCAGGATTTACTTGTAAGTATTATTTTTCTCCCCAAAGAACTTCCACTTCCCTGTCAAATTTAAAAAAAGCTTGAGCCTCCCTCTGATCCGTAATGAAAGGCCACATTCAAGTCATGCCTTTTCCAGAGTGTGTCTGAAAATGTTTGGAGTCTTGAGCAGGGGTAGTATCTGTACCTCTGAGCTCAGAGACTTGAGTTCAATTCCACCTGTGCAGCAGGTATGTAATGACATCTCTGAACAGATTGCTTAAAAATATTTAAACTACTCTTGCCCGCTGACAGACAGAATCTTGTATAGGTCAGATGACTCCTTTCGTTTACCAGAAATTTAATATCACAGCTCTAAAATTTAGTAATCACTTAACCAAAATATGGAATTGTAAATAATATATCTTAAACCTCACAATTCTAAGTGATTTTCTAACTAATAAAGTGCCTTTCTGAGATCATCAGCATGATTGCAGTAACCAAAGGTAGACATTATATGGGTGTATATTTGTTGGCATCTGAGCTGAAACATGTGATTTGATCTAATGCTAGTTTGTCTTTATCTTCTTCCATGCAGAAATTAATTGCTTATGGACATCTCACTGGCAATGCCCCAGACAATACAACACCTGGCAAGAAATTAATTGATAGAATCATAGAGACAATATGTGGCTGTTTTCAAGGCCCACAAACAGATGAAGGCGTTCAACTACAGATAATTAAGGTAATATTTTAATATTTGAACCTTCTAGAACATAGAAGTAGACTTGCATGAACATTTTCTGCATTAATACAGAGGATTGCATTTGTGTAATAATTTGGATACAATTTAGTAAACATTCAAAAAGTTGGGTCAAGTATTAAGATGGTTAATGAACAAATAAAATGAGTTCTCATTAAGTTGGAAAAAACACTTGCTTTATACAAGTTCATTGAAAGCCCCCCAATTGTCAGTGAAAAGACAATAGGGCATTTTCAAAGTGTCTCAGTCAGGTTGTATCAGAGATAAATAATAAATCCAGTTCATTACGATTTTTACAGAGGCATTCAGGAGTTAACTTTCTGACTTCATGGATAATCTGACACCTGGATTCAAGTTCCCAGGTTTACCTCTCAGAACTTCCAAATGAAACGCTAAACAATCTATCCTTACAGTAAATACAGCAAATCTGCAAATGTAACATAATCACATGACCAACACATACTCAAATATTAGGGTACTGTTATTGACAATGGCAAGGATTATTTTAGTACTATTGGTCAATATCTTCACAAAACCTGCTTCAGATTTGTGCAATCTATTTCTGCCTGCTCCAGACCTTCCTGGTGCCAAGTATAATAATGTTTAGCTGCCACTATCTGGCCAGATAATGTTTGTTTAAAGATCTAATGTTCAATAATTTAAATGTTAGAGTCATACAGCATGGAAACAGACTGAAGATTAGATTAGATTCCCTACAGTGTGGAAACAGACCTTTCGGCCCAACCAGTCCACACCGACCCTCCGAAGAGTAACCCACCCAGACCCATTTCACTCTAACCAATGCACCTAATACTGTGGGCAATTTAGCATGGCCAATTCACCTGACCTGCACATCTTTGGACTGTGGGAGGAAACCGGAGCATCCGGAGGAAACCCACGCAGACACTGGGAGAATGTGCAAACTCCACACAGACAGTCACCCGAGGCCGGAATCGAACCTGGGACCCTGGTGCTTTGAGGCAGCAGTGCTAACCACTGAGCCACCGTGCCGTCCAAAATGTCCCAGACCTAGTCACATTTGCCAGCATTTGGCTCCTGTCCCTCTGAACTCTCTATTTATTTAGCCATCTGGATGCCTTTTAAATGTTATAATTGTACCTGCCTCCACTTCCTCTGGCAGCTTGTTCTAGACACTCACTACCCTATGTGTGAAAAGGTTACCCCTTTTTAAATCTTTCCCCTCTCACCTTAAGGAGAAAGTGAGGTCTGCAGATGCTGGAGATCAGAGCTGAAAATGTGTTGCTGGAACAGCGCAGCAGGTCAGGCAGCATCCAGGGAACAGGAGAATCAACGTTTCTTCAGGAGAAGGGCTTATGCTAGAAACGTCGATTCTCCTGTTCCCTGGATGCTGCCTGACCTGCTGCGCTGTTCCAGCAACACCCTCTCACCTTAAGTCTATGCTGTCCCCCACCCTCGGGGGAAAAAAACCTTAGCTGTTCACCCTATCCATGCCCCTCATAATTTTATAAACTTGCAGGGAAAAATGCCCCAGCCTATTTACCCTCTCCCTCTAACTCAAGCCTTCCAGTCCCAGCAACATCCTTGTCAGTCTTTTCTACATCCTCTCAAATTTAGCAACATGCTTCCTATGGAAGGGTGACCAGAATTGTACACATGTTCTAAAAGTGGCCTCACCAAAGTCCTGAACAGTCGCAACATGATGTCCCCACTTTTATACTCAATGTTTTGATCAATGAAGACAATGTGCCAAACGCCTCCTTCACTACCATGTCTACCTACGACTCCACTTTCAAGGAACTGTGCACCTGCACCCCGAGGTCTCTTTATTTGGCAACACTCCTCAGGACCCTATCATTAACTGTATAGTTCCTGTCCTGGTTTGCCTTACCAAAATGCAGCACCTCACATTTATCTAGATTAAACTCCGTCTGCCACTCTTTTGAACAGTCTCCTGTTGCAAGAGGCCACAGTCCACATTTGGCTATTATTTCAGCTCTCATTCTTAGGGACACAGTGAACATGTGCCTGCCCTATTGAATCAGATCAGAATTCCCGTTCACTACTTCACTAAGGTGACCTTTACTTCGAACACTCGCATAAACACTAACCCTGTTTTGAACCTGCACTTCACTACAAGGCACAACAAAGGGTTACAGCAAACTATCCAGAATCTTAATACACTCCAGGCACGCAACATGCCCTGCCACATCTGAACCTGGATAATTTGCATTATTTTTATTTAGCTTTTGTTTGGTGTAAGCTTTCTTTCCCGTTTTAACGCACTAACTTGTACTTAGCACAAAACACTGGACAAAAGCTTCTGATATCCAGTGGAATCAAAACTAACTGAGTAGCTTTTGATGTTGCATATACTTTGGGAACAAGCTGTTGTTGGTTCAAAAGGCCAATTACCTGAGGTTTTGAATATGGCTGCATGTTCAACCCGAAAGTACCTTTATGGAACATGCAGCTATCAGTAAATTGTGGTTTTCTTCCTGAAACCCTTTAATTATACACTATATGTACACTGATTTCAGCATTTTTTCCTTTCTTCACATCATTGTATAGGCATCAATTCAAACATAAGAAATATGCGGAAAAAAATACTTAGATCTGAAACCCCCATTTTCCATGAAATTGATTGCAAATGACACTTCGTGGAAGTGTTGGGCATTTCCAGCTGTTGTGAACAAATGGTGCGAGAAAGAGGGGTGACAATGGGAGTGTAATTTTCACTTTGTTCATTGCGCTGTAAGAAACAGATGCAAACTTTACAAAATGCAATTGAGATTTGCAATTGAAGCCACTAAGCAAGCATTATCAGTTAATAGGAATAGGTTCTCTCATGTCTTTCAGGAGACTATTCCTGAAGTGTTTTGATCCTGATGTTGTATATTGAAACTGGAATCAGCCAAATTGGTACCATGACAAATAATCATTTGTTAAGTTAATTAGAAATTCATTGATGGAAACATCTTGACAGTGTAAGGTCAATGTTGGCTCTATCTAAAACAACAATGCGCCCATGTGAGGAGTGAATTTATGTTGTTACATGTCACGTAAATAACTTGATCTTGTAGATAAAGCAAAATTATTTTAGTAGGAAATTGGAACATTTATGCGGATTAGGAATGTCGGATGAGCTCTCACATGAAAAAGATAATAAATTTCTTAGGTGCATTCAGGCTAGTTTTGTGTCCCTACCTATAGGACATCGTAGATTTTAGAATGAGCCAGACTTAGTTAATTTAATAGGAAAGAAATCATTATTGTACAGTGATCATAATGCCATTTTATTCAATGTTCATTTTTATTGGCAGATTTTAACAGGAAGATGCAGAGATAACAAACTGATCAAAATTGTTATTGAGTAAAATTACTGGTGAACAATGGAATTTATTAAGAACAGAAAATAGTATGCCTAAAATGAGGAAGAGCTCCAAAAAAGGAATGTGAAAATGGAATTAGATAGTACAGTAGCAAGCAGGACTTTAGAAGGAATAATCTCTGGATTGCTCCTGTTACCATACTCAAATAAGGATAGAAATAGAGAGATATATGTATATCAGGAGGGAGTTGTATATCACACAACATCAGTTATAGTCCAACAGGAAGACAGCTAACGGTCCGCATCCATGAACACCAACTAGCCACGAAACGACATGACCAGCTATCCTTAGTAGCCACACAGTCGGATGACATGCAACATGAGTTCGACTGGGACAACACTACTATTATAGGACAAGCCAAACAGAGAACAGCCAGGGAATTCCTAGAGGCATGGCACTCATCCATAGATTCAATCAATAAGCACATCGACCTGGACCCAATATACCGACCATTGCAATGGACAGCTGGAACTGACAACCGGAAACGGTAGATACAAACCGCTATAAATGCCGGAGGAAACATCACAGAAGCGCTTCACAGGAGGCTCCCAAGCACTGAGGATGTCACCTAAACAGGGGACAAAACGTCTGCAACACAAATTCCCAGCTCGGCAAACAGAACCACAACAGATTAAATGTTTCTAAGGTATAATAATAGAGGAAGATCTTGGATATCAGTTAAATGGTAATGACCATTCAGTTATTCACGAAAGTTTCTTCTTTCACCTTAAAATAATTAAGGCATAGCTATGAGATTATTCTGTTGGACATGCAGATATTGGGCATTATTTTGTTTTTGACTTTAATTACATCATGTATCAGTATCTGTTTCCAACAGATTTAATTTGTTTTGGGCCCAGAAGAAGAACAGCAATGCAATGTGGCATGTTTGTATTAGGTACTTAACGAACAATAATAATTCTTCCAACTGTGACTGTAAGTACGTGCTCTGTTGTACGTACTTAAAGTACAAAATAGCTACATGTAACAGCTACCTAAAAATGCACATGATTGCAGCAGCAGTTATAGTGAGGTGAAGTGAGTGTAACTATATTTGTCATCAAGGTAATGCTCGATTGAGTGTGGCATCAAAATGCCCCAGCAAAATTCAAAATAAAGTGAATTAGGAAAGCTCTCCACTGGTTGGGGTCATGCCTATCATCTTGGAACGTGATTGTGGTTGCTGGAGATTGATCAACTTTACCCCAGGGCATTGCTGCTGGATTCCCTTTAGAAGTATCCTAAGCACAACCATATTTAGTTTCAATGATTTTGCCCCCATCACAAGTTTACGATTGGAAATGTTCTTTGATTGCATGGACATCCTTTGTGTTTCCAACTCTCAAAATGAAACAGTTCAAGCCTGCGTAAAAGAAGACCAGGAAAACATTATGATTTAAACTGGCAAGTGGCATTCACTCCACATAAGTGCCAGTCAATGACCATTTCCAAACTTTGTAAATTTACGAATTTCCTGTTGACAATGTATGGCAATACATTGCTGAATACACCACCATCAATATCCTGGGATTATCATTGACCAGAGACTGAACTGGATCGATCATCCTGTTGCTACAAGAGCAAGCCACATGATACCCAAACCCTGCAGGCACAAGTTACGACTTTGATGGAGTATACTCGGGGGAGTTTTGAGAAATGTAATTGCACTGTGGTGTTATTAGGAATGGTGCTGAAATATGTGGATTTTCAGAACTGTAAGAGAGCCAGTCATTGAAAGAAACAGAAAGGAAGAACTGTAAAAAAAAAACAAAAGCAGTCTTTTGAATCAAAACAGCTATTAGGTTTCACTCCCTGCTGCTGTGGAAATGAAAGGAGAAGTGAGACAAAATTGGATATTTTATCCATTTTCAATGGCAAAACTATGCAGTAGCTGCAGAATTAATTAAAGAATCTTAGCAAATAAGTATGGTAACACTGTTCTCGGTGAGGGAAAACTACTACAAACTCCGTTACAGACTAAATTTATCTTGGGTAGGCGAGACAAAAGATTTTGAAAGCTTTGAAAACCTGTTTTGAACCTCATTATTATAACTTGTGGTATGAGTTTAACAGCAGAGTTTAGAAAGAGACTGTTGCTCAAAGTATGACTGGACTGATAAATCTGTTTGAATCCTGAGAGCCTGCTCCACCATTTAATATGATCATGGTGATCATCCAACTCATTTCCCTGTTCCCGCTTTCTCCCCATACCTTTGCTCCCTTTAGAACTATATCCAACTCCTTCTTGAAGACGTTCAATGTTTTGGCATCAACTGCTTTCTGTGACAGAGAATTCCACAGGCACACCACACTCTGGTTGGAAAAAAATTCAATTTTTGTTCTGTAACCACAGTACTTTTATGGCTTGTTGAGCTGAGTTCCAGTTTGATGGGAGTTAATGCCACTGAATGTCAGTAGAAAATTATTATTCTCTTGAGGGTATAAATGTTACTGATCATTTGAAAGTTTAAACTTGAAAATTGTCTCAATCCTGTTGCATCCAGGTAAGGACTGTTTTATGAAAATACCATTTGTGATTTAAATACAGTTATCAGAGGGTCTTGTGGAGATATTTATTTATTTTATTGTTTCCTCCACTCTATAGGCTTTATTAACTGCAGTAACATCTCAACACATAGAAATACATGAAGGAACTGTGTTGCAGGCTGTTAGAACATGCTACAATATTTACCTGGCCAGCAAAAACTTAATAAACCAAACCACAGCCAAGGCAACACTAACTCAGATGTTGAATGTTATATTTGCACGAATGGAAAACCAAGCAGTGAGTATTGAATTTAGAGTTGATTCAAAGTTTTCAAAGAAACTCTGGTGTGAATAATAACAAAATAATTGATCAGTGAAATGTATCAAAAAATTCGAATGTTAAATTATCTACATTCAAGGACTTTTTTGTCTGTAATTATAGAATTATATACATTGATTTATTTCTGTGATTGTGGAGTTTGAGAATAAATTTGTTAGTGGTACTAAATATGTAATAAACAAAGATTTGCATGTATACATTACAATGTAATGGATGGATTGATGAATTTAAAATTACTGTAGAAGTTTTTTCATTTAATTTTAGTGCACCAGCATATTAGCCAAGTCACAAAGGATATTCTGTGATTGTATTTGTTGTAAACTATCCTTCTTTTTCTGTTAGCAAGCATTGACCTAATCATTGTAGGAGCAAATTACTGCAGATGCTGGAATCTGTACTGAAAACAGCAAATGCTGGGGATCACAGTGGGTCAGGCATCATCCATGGAGAGAGGGCAAGCTAACATTTTGAAGCTCTGATGAAGAGACATCTAGACTCGAAATGTTAGCTTGCTCTCTTTCCATGGATCCTATCTGGCCCACTGTATCCCCAGAATTTGTAGTTTTGACCAAATAATGCTCCTCTATTACTTTTGCATTGTCATCCAGCTGGTGGATTTATCCTTGGGCCTCCTCCCTTTTCCCACCCATATGCTGTCACTTGGTTACATCATCTAAAAGCAGGCTCACCTTTCAAGTGTATGCTGATGATACCCAGGCCCACCTCAATACCTCTTTGCACAGCCACCGTTACCTTCTGCCCAGCAGCCTAACTCCCCTACCATCTCTTATTTATCACGTTGTTTATTGATAAATAGCATTGCATAAGTCTTCTCCAGCTAAGTCTCAGCCACAACCTGTATCCCTTAACCATTGACTTTCACCTGATCTGAGGTTGAACCAAAAAGTAGCACCTGTGACATCCTCCTTGATCTTAAGCTGAACTGCCAACTGCATAATTGTTTCACCAACACCGACTCCTTCCAATTTTGTAACACTGCTTGTGTTCACCGCTGCTTCAGCATGTTTGCTGAAATCTTCATCTGTGCTTTTGTTATCCGTGGACTTAACAATCTGAAAGTTTTCTTGGTTGGTTTCCCACTTTGCACCTTGGTAAACTTCAAGATTTCGCTGCCAGTATCATCTCTTAAACTTAATTTGTGTGTTCCTCAATTTTGACAGTTTCTGTATCCCTGATTTTCTTTCTTATAACATTGATAGCCTTCAGCTTCCTGTGCCCTAAGTTCCGGGACAGTCTTCCTAAACATGCACATGCTCGCGCGCACTCTCTCTCTCTTTAAATCTACCTCTGATAAGTCGTTGATTCTGTGCCCAAATGATACGGTATGTGGTTTAATGTTACATTTTGTGTACTACATTTCTTCCATAAAGCTAGGTGGCAGGTCAGAAGCTTAAATACAATATCGATAATAGCAAGGAATGATAAATTTTTTCTTCCTCATTGTTCTATTAGAATATGAGAGAAGGCAAGCTAGAGATATCAAAACATATGGTAAGCATTTATACTGGTATTTAAAAAGGATGTCAGTGAAGTGAGCATTAGAGTCCTCTACAGAGAGAGGAAGATCCAGGGAATTGTGAGAAATTCATTCATAGAGCTGACAAGGCCAGCATTTATTGCCATTAATAACAATTAAAAATTGTGAAGTAGCAGAGTAGAGGGGAGATGATTGTGTTGTGGTATTGTCACTGGACTGTAAGTAAGACCCCTCTGGTTATTACTGATTTTTATTATTTATTCATTGAAATCATCTGTTTATTGTTTTCAAAGCTTTTTAAAATGTGATCATAGCACATTTGAGTTTCATAAAACTTGAATTTTTTGAAAAGCTTGTCTGATAGTGAAACAATAGGATCTGGTTAGTTAAGAAGCAAGAGGCAAGGGTGTTAAACTAATATTGACCTTAGTTCATGCCTGGTTTCTCTTACAGCACACTCCCTCCACTCCCCCCTTCTTTTCAACTCCGGTGAATACATAGAACATAGAACATTACAGCGCAGTACAGGCCCTTCGGCCCTCGATGTTGCGCCGGCCTGTCATACTAGTCTGAAGCCCATCCCACCTACACTATTCCATATACGTCCATATGCCTGTCCAATGACGACTTAAATGCACATAAACTTGGTGAATCTACTACCATTGCAGGCAAAGCATTCCATACCTTTACTACTCTCTGAGTAAAGAAACTACCTCTGACATCTGTCTTATACCTATCTCCCCTCACTTTAAAGTTGTGTCCCCTCGTGTTTGCTGTTCCCATACTTGGAAAAAGGCTCTCCCTGTCCACCCTATCTAACCCTCTGATGATCTCCTATGTCTCTATTAAGTCACCTCTCAACCACCTCCTCTCTAACGAGAACAGCCTCAAGGCCCTCAGCCTTTCCTCGTAAGACAATCCTAACCAACTCAATCTCTCCACATACATCAGTCCTACCATCCCAGAAATCAATTTGGTAAACCTTCACTGCAATTGCTCTATAACAAGAACATACTTCCTCTGATAAAGAGACCACAACAATATTCCAGATTGGAGCTTTAGCTTCCTGCATCCTTACTAATTGCTGTATAATTGTAGCAAGACATCCTTGTTCCTGTTTTCGAATCCTCTCACTATGAAGGCCAACATACAGTTTGTCTTATTGCCTGCTGCCTCTGTGCGCTTACCCTCAGTGAATGGTGCACAAGAACACCCAAGTTTTGTTTAAACATTCCCCTCTCACAATTTGCATACATTCAAACAATAACTTACCTTCCTATTTTTGCTACCAAAGTGTGCCCATATTATACTTATTACCCACATTATAATTGCAATAGAAATGTGTAGAAAAATTTCAAAGTTGATATTTGTAACAGGAAGAATGTTTTAAAAGTGTATACATGGTAAGTGCAAACTCTGTCAAATCGAACAGTGGGGTTATGAACAATCTATTGCAGCCTGAGACAGTGATAGGAAAGGGAGTAGAATTGGAGGCAATTTTACAGATTTGTTAGATTAGATTTTTTTTTAGATTAGATTACATTACAGTGTAGAAACAGGCCCTTCGGCCCAAACTGCCCCGCCGAAGCGCAACCCACCCATACCCCTACATTAACCCCTTACCTAACACTATGGGCAATTTAGCATGGCCAATTCACCTGACCTGCACATCTTTGGACTGTGGGAGGAAACCGGAGCACCCGGAGGAAACCCACGCAGACACTGGGAGAATGTGCAAACTCCACACAGTCAGTCGCCAGAGGCGGAAATTGAACCCGGATCTCTGGCGCTGTGAGGCAGCAGTGCTAACCACTGTGCCACCGTGCCGCCCACAGTTCTGGAGGAACTGTAGCCAATTTCTTCACTGTTTCTCAAGTTGAACACCAAGCACTGCATAGGTTCCTTACCTTCACCTCTGCACTTTTACACCATATCCCCACTTGAACCCTTGTGATATTGAAAATCTCATCCTTACCATTGTCTTCTCCAGTATCTGTTTGAGTTGATGCTTTCGTGGTCAGCTCCTGGAGCTTCCAAGATACTCCTCATTCAAAATCCCATGTTAGATTTTTTTTTGATCCACCATGAGTACAACATACAGTAATTTTTATACTAATTCTACTTTTGATCTCTATATTCCCTGCATGTTACCACCAAATCCCACCATATCAAGCAACATGCAGAAGTGGCATCAAAATAGCATGGAGGTAAGGAGTTACATTTCTCAGTCACTCCTAATTGCAGTTGTTAAGGTCATGTAGCGTACTTAAGCCCTTCCAATCGCTTATGTTTTCAATTATAAACACAGTTCCCTAATCAACACAGATCCCAGTTTATCAAGACAATTACTCCATCTCCCCTCTCTCGCCTTAGTTCTGCTTCAAAATATGTTCTGGTTCTGCCACTTTCTCTTTGAAGCCATTATAATCTTGGGGGAAAAAAAGCAATTCTCTATCCATGAAATAATGCAGTCATCTCAAATATCCCTTTCTTGACAAGTCATTGAGCATGTTTCCAAAAATTATGCCCAACTTTTCCAAAACTCATGTCTGAGTTAGAAAGTTATAAAACTTAATGCAGTATTTTTTAGACCTGGAAGACTGTGTCATGCAACACTCTTGTCTTTATGCATACAGCTGCAGGAAGTAAAACAAATGGAAAAGGAGAGACTTCGGCAACAGCACCATCTCCAGCAACCTAATGTGAACCAGTATGAGCCTGAATCACCACAACTGGGTCGTCTTGAGGAGCAGCCTATTCTTGAGGTGGCACAGGTACCTCAACTGGATTCAGGCCACAACGATGAAGTGGACAAGCATACTCAAGAGGATACAGAGCCAGAAAATGGAATTGACATTTGTAATACAGAAAATGAGCAAACAGAAGTTGACCAGGCCACAGCAGCTAAAAGTAAATAAATTTATTTACAGATTACATATATAAAGTTTGTGACTTAGGAAAGAAAACTGTTATTTAAGGAAAGGAAATTATTTAATTTTTCTTCAGGAATATGGTCAGTAAACATTTTTATTTCTCAGTTCAGTTTCCATATATGGTTGAATGTTGGTCAGTGTTTCCCTTCAGAATAATTCTACTCAACCTGATTAGTATGCCTTGCCCTTATTTGTATTTCAAATTCTTTGCTTTCGTTATCAGCAACAGATCCCTGTAGCAGTTTATGCAATGGAGTATTCTGAATAAGCACTTAATTTTCTGCAATTTCTGTTAATAGTTCAAAATCTGTTGAACGATGATCCTGCTGTTCATAATGTCAAAAATCTAAAAATCTTGCTGCAGGTGTGAGATGAAAAATTAGCTTTGCTGCAGTGAAGTTTGCAAGAGGATTATTTTAAAAGCTCGCAATGCAGGATCTTACACTGGGTTACACAGCTCTAAGGATGCATCATTGTCTTGCTTGCTTTGTCCAATTGTCCACTAGTTTTCAGTTAATTTTACCTTTTGGCCCAATCATGGATTCAATCTGCACAGGTTGCTGATCAAGACAAGCAGTTATCTTCAGATTAATTTTCTGATGTGGAACTGATGCGAGAAGTATGACAGTATCGGGATTGCTTTCAAGTTTATCCACAGACTGTCTCTAGTTATTTACATAATGACTGTCTTCAGCTTTTGGGAGCCTATGCCAACATATTTCAGTTGAACCGGCTTTGATTCCCCCCTCTCAGCAGTATGGAGCCATGATTCAGGTGTCATTGAAACCCAGCTTAACTTTTCCACGGTATTCAGTTATTTCAATACTGTTGATCTGGATTATTACATCATGATGGACCATAAATTGAGGATTAAAGGACTGGACTTCATTTCAAAGGCTTGTTCCAAAACTTAACCATAGCACTTAGGCTGAAATGGCACTTACTAAGTACAAACCTATTGAATTCAGTTGAACTATTCCACAATTAGAGAGTGTGCTTCAATTGCTACTTGCAGCAAGCAAAGGCATTGTACTAGGTAACATTTTCACAAGTTTTTAATTTCTTTACCCAAATAGAGATCAGAGACTATCGGCAAAAAAGGGCCTGTTCCAGTCAACTGTAGTGGTTCCTAGACCAGATAGGAAATATTATTAGATTAGATTACTTACAGTGTGGAAACAGGCCCTTCGGCCCAAAGTCCACACCGACACGCCGAAGCGCAACCCACCCATACCCCTACATTTACCCCTTACCTAACACTACGGGCAATTTAGCATTGCCAATTCACCTGACCTGCACATCTTTGGACTGTGGGAGGAAACTGGAGCACCCGGAGGAAACCCACGCAGACACGGGGAGAATGTGCAAACTCCACACAGTCAGTCGCCTGAGGCAGGAATTGAACCTGGGTCTCTGGCGCTGTGAGGCAGCAGTGCTAACCGCTGTGCCACCGTGCCGCCCACCATTATCTGGTCCAAATGACTAGTTTTCAAAACCACTCGATGGATTATTTGTGTTTATAAGTCCAAATAAAGGAGTGTGAGTCACATATTTTGTGGAGAATTCTAGTTGTTGATCATAGAGTTGTCAGAGTAACTTCCTTTGAAGTAAATGAGCAAATGCATCTTGCCGGCTCCAGTGTTCATGAAATCATGTTTTGCAAGACACTGCACAGCCCTATTGTATTTGTTCTCAACAGATTATTGCGAATAATCAAGTAGATTTCTGGCAGAAGCAGGTGGACATTGTTGATCAAGTAGGAAAATTATTCAGTTTTGCTGAAAAGGCCTTCAATAAGTAATTTAGGGTGGCTATGGAGGAAAGGACACTTTTTTTTGCCCAGCATTTAGATGGGATTAATGGAGTTTTGTGCTGTGTGTTATGGTTCCTCTTTAAGATGAAGGCAAGGTCAAATTTACAATACACCAAAAAGTTCCAATCAAACAATCTTATTGAAACTTAAAGATCTCACAGATTTGGGCCTCTCTCCAAAAGCAGTGCAGTGCAGAGCTCTGACATGATTTTCTGATTGTGATTGCTTAAAGGGAGGATGCGTTTTGTTTTGATTTATGACACATTTAGAAACTGCAGACCTCTGTGCCCTATTCTGATTCTTGAATTTGATCCTGAATAACTTGATATTGAATGGCTCAAATTCTTGGATTTTAGTAATCTTAAAAAGCTTTCCCTCTAAAGTGATTTTTGTTAAGCAAAGTGATTAAGGATTATAAGCCAAAGGCAGATCTATGAAATTAGGCCACTGATCAGCCATGACTCATTGAATAATGGAATAGGTTCAAGGGGCTGTTCCTGTGTTTGTAAGTAGGACTTTGTTTTTGCTCAACAAGTGTTATTGATAGTTGATCCAGCTTACACTGTTTCATTTGTAGGCAATTTATTTGCCTAATATTATTTCCGATCTTCACTTAGATCAGAAAATTGCAAGGAAAAACTTTTTAGACACTACCATTAACTTTGTTTAAATTTGTTCATGGGGTTTGAACATCACTGGTGAGGCAGAATTTATTGCCCATTCCAAATTACCCTCACGTAACAGGTGATGAGTTGATTGTTTTGGACTGTTGCAGTTCATGTGACAGTGAAAAAATGATATGGTTCCAAGTCTGATGATATGTAGCTTGAGCAAGATCTTGCAGGTGATATATACTTCTGTATCTTTTCAAGTTATTCATGTTGATATTCGAGTAGCTGATCTCTCTCTCTAGAAGGTGGCAAATTTGTTGAGTGTTGTTGGTGCAGTGTTCATTCAGGTAAACAAGAAGGTATTTCATTGCATTTCTGACTTGTAGACATGGAGCAGGCTTTGGGCAGTCAGTAGGGGAGTTAGTTGCCACAGAATCCCCAATCTCTGACTCACTCCTGTATCCACAGTGTTTACATGCTAGTCCATTTCCCATCAATAGATTCAAGGATGTTGATAGTGGGGGCACTAAGTGATAGTAATGCCACTGGATGTCAAGAGGTGATTAGATTTCCCTTGCTGGAGATGATCATTACCTGGCATTTGATTGGTAAAACTCTTGCTTGTCATTTATGAGGCAGGGGTATGAATGTAGTCCAGGTTATAATCAACGAGGTAAAAACAATGACTGCAGATGCTGGAAACCTGATTCTGGATCAGTGGTGCTGGAAGAGCACGCTGAGGAAATGACCTGGGAGTTGCAGTGGGAGAGAGACTCCCTGAGATTCTTGTAGAGAGAGGAGGAAAACTTCTTCAAGGCAGGCATCCTTGCAAGAGGATTCGCAGTAGGGTTAAAATCAACGAGGTAAAAACAATGACTGCAGATGCTGGAAACCAGTTATGCTGTGTGTAAGCATGAATTACTACAGTATCTGAGGAGTTGTGAATGGCACTGAATGCTGAAAATGGTGCATCCATCAGTGAGCATTGCTACTTCTGACGTTGTGATTGAGGCAAGTTCATTATTAAGGCAGTCGAAGGTGGTTGTCCCTGACACCCTCTTCTGAATTAACTTGATGTAAGTTCCTTCAACTGATTAAAGAGTCTTGTGACACAGTGGTGTGGCCCTACCTCTGAGCCAGGAGGCCTGGTTTCAAGTCCCACCTGCTCCAGAATAACATGGTTGACCAAGTTGGATGAAAACATATCCAAGGCTACTCTGAGGAATTCCTGCTGCAATGACCTGGGGCTGAGGTGCTAGGTCTTCAACAATGAGAAACATCTGTCTTTGCACTTGCTATGAATCTTACCCAAGGGATTTTATTTTCCCCTGATTCTCATTAACTTCTATTGTGTTAGAGCTCACTTATGCTACACTCAGTCAGATGCTGCCTTGATATCAAGGATAGTCACTTTCATCTTCGCTCCAGAATTCAGATTTTTCTTTCCTTACTTGGATCAAGGTTACAATGAGATCAGGAGTCCTGGTGGGATCCACACTGAGTGTGGTGAGCATTATTTCTTTTTGGTGTTACTTGAAAACACTGTCAATGACACTTTTTATCATATTGCTGATAATTGAGAGTAAACGGATAGGACAGTAATTAGACAAATAAGCTACCTTTTGTGGAAATCTCAAATCTGAGTAATTTTCCATTTTCACTTTATCCAGTAGGTGTCTGCAGCGGAACTGCCTGACTTTCAGGACTAAATCTGAGTTGTCAGGACTGTTTCGAATGCCTTCAGTCCTTCCTTGATATCTGCTAGTGGAGAATTGTACCGTTTATTTTAGTGCATATAGGTATTGGATGAAGAGAATTCTTCAGAAAGTTATAGCTCAGTCTGAATGAGCTGGCGTTCAATGTTTGGACCAACCTGGTTTTCTTGAGGCAGCCACATAAAGAGTTAATGTCCTTTTTCTCAGACACAATGTGTTGTTCTGAATATTTGGAACAGCAAGTGATTTGCTACAGGCTGCTATGAAGATAGAAATCTTCAAAATCACTGTTATAAACTCTCACTGCATTTTTTTTTACACATGCAGGATTGAAGATGCGGAGAATTAATTTCAATATTGTTTTCATTTTGTTTGAAATACAAGCTGTGCATACAAAATTCATTCTGCATTTCGGACTGCATTACTTCTTTACATAACCAGATATAACTTTCCTATTTTCCTATTATTTTTGGTTTTCAATGCTCTGTTATTTTCAAGATCCTAATCCTGCTTTCCTGGGCTAAAAGTCTAAGGTGATTATTAAAACATTAGGAGAATAAAACTTAACAGCTCAGTTGGACAGTTTCTTGAAGAGCAAGTACTCAATCTTTTCTCGAGGTTGATGGACTGCATCCTATCATATATGGAAGCTGAACTTAAAGATTAAAAAAAATCTATCCTGAAGGTATGATCTTTTATTATTTTATCTGAAATATTTTTTACAATATTAACATCAAAAAACTTTACATCAATGATAATTCAATCATGAAAATGCATGTGGCAATGGAAAGAGCATTGCTTGATGTTTGGAATATATTCTGGAATCAATGGAGTTTTTAAAAAAATTATCATGGTAATGCAAAAAAAATTCATAAATTCCAAAAATCTAAACCACCAATAAGTTCCATGTGGTATGCTTCACATGTTCTTGAAATAATGTGTTTTATCATCTTTAGCTGTAATTGGAGAGTTGTGCCTGTGGAGAAAATCTGGTTCTTTCCCTCACTTAATGCCACAATATATTAATTCATTGTGAAAGCTACAATGCTTGTGAATTTGTCTGAGAAGACTCAAGAACTTTGTGTCTCCACTAATCCTGCCCCAAAACACGGTGCTGTAAGAGAGAAAATGAGGAACTCGGCACATTCTGCTCCATCACGTTTCATTCATTAGTTGTATTGAATAGCAAATTGTAGGAAGTGTATGTCTGAATTCCAATTATGTGCTTCCAAAATGCAAAGTTATATGCTGATAAAACTGCTGGCAAATTTGTTACCATTTCCCAATCTTAGAGGAGATCAGATTTTGAATTTGGGGATCCAGAAATCTCTTGAACCACAGTTCAAGTTCAAATTACTGTTTTCTGCCTTTGACTCGTGACCAATGTAGTTTTTACCTCACTAAAGAGGTAGGTAGTGGTAGGTTTTGGGATCATGCCTCGGTGACTTCTGTTAGAAGTGAATAAAATATAATAGTTCAACTGAAAACCTTGAGGGAAAATTAAAAGTCTAATCCAATAATTTGAATGGTAATCCGAGGTGATGTTTCTTTCTTTCTTGCACCACAACAATGACTGTTGTGTTGATTTCCCAATTTGTGTTTTTGTAAAATTGTTGAATACGAGACTTTTTATAAATGTTGAGGATGCTGCTCAACTTGACTTGGTCCATAAATTCTCTTGTTGCTCATATTGCTAAGACCTTATAATGGAAGTATTTGTTTATCAGTCTTGCATTTCTCATGTGAAGCAGCTTAGTTAACTCAGTTGGCTGATCAGCTAGAGTGAGGTCAACATCATGGGTCCAATTCCTGTACCAAATGAGATTACCATGAACTTCATTTCTTCTCAACCTCTCCTCTTGTCTGAGGCATGGTGACCCTGGGGTGAAACCACCAGCAGTTTATCTCTTGCTAATGAGAGAACAGCCCTATGGTCCAGAGGGACTATGCTTTTACTTCTCATTTAAAAATCACACAACACCAGGTTGTAATCCAACAGGTTTATTTGGAAGCACTAGCTTTCGGAGCACTGCTCCTTCACGTGTTTGTGGAGTTTTTGAGCAAAATAAAATGTAATTCTGCAAGTACAAATTCATCCCACAAACTTGTGTGTGCATGCACATGTGAGTGTATATGTACGGGGGCACGCATATAGTGTTCAGGACAACACCATACAACACTGTCACAGTAAACACAGCAAGAAGTGTCAGTGTCAACACTCATACCACCGTTACATGTGGGGACACCTCCCAACATGTATATGGCAGGTACTCCATGTGACTCTGCCAACGTTGTCTGTCTCATACGCTGCAGGCAAGGATGCCCTGAGGCGTGGTACATTGGCGAGACCGAGCAGAGGGTACTGCAATGGATGAACAGACAACGCATAACAGTCACAGACAGGAATGTTCCCTCCCAGTCTGAGAACATTTCAGTAGTCCAGTACATTTGACCTCGGACTTCCGGGTGACCGTCTTCCAAGGCGGACATCAGGGCAGGCAACAACGCAAAGTGGCTGAGCAGAGGCTGATAGCCAAGTTCCATACCCATGGGGATGGCCTCAACGGGGCCCTTGGGTTAATGTCACACTATAGGTGACCCCACTGCACTATGCACACACTCCTACAGACCCATACACTCTCGCAGACCTCTCATATACGCAGGTGCACTCTCATATGTTCACACGTACGCTCCAAGACGCACACACTCATGCACACCCTCTCATAGACTTATACCCCTTTACATTCACAGACATACATACATTCTCTCATAGATGCTCATACCCCCACCACCACCACCCCATGCGCACACACTCATATAAGTTTGTGGGGTGAATTTGTCCTTGCAGAATTACATTTCATTTTGCTCAAAACTGCATGAATCCATGTAAGATTCTGTAAATTCCTTTTTTAGATTAGGATCAGTCTGAACATTGGGGCATAGACAACCTTACACAGGGCACCTGATACCTTTGATGCATTGTCTGGGCCAACATGGCACCTATTGTTAAAGTTCACTTGAGAATGTAATTTTAAAAAAAGTTCTGGGATTTACATATGAAAGAACTGAAACCAACATGTTCATTCTAAAAGATGAGACACTTAACAAACAATCCAGGTCATAAATGATCTGTTCGAAATTTTACTCCCTGCAAAAGTTTGCACATTTCAGTAGGCATGCTTCAGTCTGATGTGTTGAAGAGGCACCTTTACTGTGTGTCCCATTCATACAGGTTCCAGATTACGTACAAGATCTGACTCTGACTCCATATGTGCTGTGTGAAACTGTCCTAAAGATCTAAGATGCAGCACTAAGTAGAATGATTGGTGACCATTTGCCTGAACTCTTCATCTGATCCTGAGTGAAATTGTGACACAAGATGAGTGAAAATACAGTCAATATCTTATCGGAAGAGGAGGAATATACTGAATTAGATTTTCTCCAAAGGCACTTTATATGCATTATACAGTTTGGTTTAGCAAATCAAGGTAACAGAAAGTGTATTCTGTGTATCATAATGGGTACTGATGTCACAATATTATAATCCTTAAGACATATGCAAATAAAATTTAAATACTATTAAATATTCATAGCATAAAATCATCCTCAACTCCATTTTTTTATTTGAGAAAAAGTTGAGGCATGTTTTACCCATGCTGTTTTCTTTTCGTCCTGGCTGGCTGATTTTTTTTCTGAACATTTTATATTTTGTCGTTATACAAGGTTTTGCAAAAGGGAATGCAGGCAGAAGTGATGGGGAGGGTCTTGAATTTGAGGATAATGTACATGAAATTGTACAGAACATTCTACAAGAGTTGGTGACCACTGTTGTTGGAGGTAGTGTATTCATTTTCATCTCTTCATTTAGTTTCATGATTTTTCTGTGCATGTGTTAATCTTCATGACATTTTTTGCTTTTCCTTGATTTTCTTTGATTCTTTGGTCTCATGAAAATTTTTCCCCTTATTGCCAGAGTGAGCTTTAATTTGGTTAGTAAAGGTACAATGTTAATAGCTTGTCATCGATTCTTTTAGGTTTTTTTTTGCAGTTGACTATGCAATTTACAACTCTAGTCACAAACAAATTGGCAGCAGATTGTACGTAGATATTATATTATCAGTAAAGTTCGATTGATACAATAATGTAACACTGCACCCAGAAAATGACATCTGTAAGCAAATTAAAAATTCAGGGCAGCAAAAGAATTACGGTGCAGAACTATCAGGTAATTTATGTAATGCAAAATTATTTGTTAGTTTTGGAAGTTGCTGTGATGTAATAAGGCTAAAGGGCAAGTTACAAAGCAAACAGGATATCCAGTTTCAAAACGAGTTTTTCCGCCATAAAAGACATGCTGTATCATATTTATTTACCAGTTTGCAGAGTTAACTGAATCTTATGTGTCTTGGATGAGTTAAATAATGATACGTTATATATTGAAATTATTACATATGCAAGCTCAATATCTTGAAGCTTGATTTTTAATATTGGTTTTAGAGATTTTTCTTCCACAGCACAGGTAATGCAATATTTGTTTATCTCTTACTTTCCAAGGTGCCAGTGAGAAAATCTAGATGAATAAATAGGTCAAATTTAGAACAATGTGATTTCTTCAGTGACTCAAGATGCATACTGTGGGCTAGTCCAACATTTATTGTCCACTCCTAATTGCTGTGGAAAAGGAGATGGCTAACAATTTCAGGTACACTCATAGTGCTGCCAGAAAGACTGTTCCAGGACATTGACCCAGCAACAGTAAAGGAATGGTGTTATGGTTCTAAATCAGAATGATGTGTGGCTTGGAAGGGGAGTTTGAAGGAGCTGATATTCCTTTGCAGTTACTCCCTAAGTCCTTCCAAGGTCATGGAAGCAGGACCTGGAGTAGGCCATTTGTGGGTCTCTGGTCTGTCCCTTTATTCAAGCAATCAAGGCCAATCAGTGATATAAAGCTGTCCATTGCCTCAAGCACCTTAATGCTTTCAGTTAACAAAATCATATCAGATTTAAACTTGCGTTGATCAAATATCTATTGCCATTTGTTGTAAAATTCTAAATTTTTTTTATGGAATGTGGATGTTCCTGGCAAGGCCAGCCTTCACTGCCCATCCCAAATTGCTCTTGATCTGAATGCTTATTTGACCATTTCAGAAAGCATTTAAAAGTCGACCACATAATTGTGGATTGGGCATCATTAGTTCGCCAGACTAGGTAAAGATGGCAATTTTGTTGCCTGACAGATATTAGTGAACCAGGTTCATTTTTACAAAAAAAGACAATGGTTTCATAGTCACCACTAGAACAAGACTCACTTTCGATACCAGACTTTTCCAATTCAATGTAAGTTCCAGCAGCTGTCTTAGTAGAATTTGAACCTGCGTCCTTAAAGCATTAGCCCAACTCTCTTGATTTGAAGTTCAGTAACATTACTGCTGCACCACTGCCTCCTCATTTTCTGTGAAGAAGTGCTTCTTATTTTGACTCCTAAACGATCTGGCTCTAGATTTTAGATTATGCCCCAGTCCCTCAGAATCAATGGAGATAATTTATTTTCCTCTAACCTGTCAACTGTCCTTAATATCTTGAAATTTGCTATGATATTGCTCTGTAAACATCTAAATTCCCAGGATTACAATCCTGATTTATAGAGTCATAGAGATTTGTACAACCCTTGCTCATAATTTAACTCTAAAAGTCCAGGCGCCATTCTGGTAGATCTATGCTATGTTCCTCTCAGACTAGTATACCTATCCTAAGGTGTTATGCCCAGAACTGATCTCCAGTTATGGTCTAGCGAAGGCTTTAGATATCGGAGTCATAATATTTACCCGACTGTGAGCAAGTCTGTGTCAACCAAGATTTGTACTCATGAGGGATCAGCCTTCTCTGTTCTATCTACTATGCCCTTAATGCCAACTATTTATGAGACTGAATCTGTCTACCTCAGAAAGTAATGAAGGTGGAGTCATAGAATGATTTTAACAGCTTTAGATAGTTTCATGTTCAGCAAGGGAACCAAAGGCTACCGAGGATAGATGAGAATGTGTCCAGTCAACCTGTCCTTAGTTATACACTATCATGCTTTGCTGAAAATAAATGTTCGGCAACTGGTCTACAATTCCCCAGTACAGAAACCTGAACACAAACAGTTTCTACCCTACTGTTGTTAGAATACTGAATGGAGCTCTCAAACTGTTAGCATTCGCCTGTACCTGTGTTTTGGTTATTGCCTCAGTTTACCTATTATTTACTTATCTATGCTATTTAACTCTGTGATCTGCTTGTATTGCTTGCAAGACAAAGCTTTTCACTGTGTCTCAGTACACATGACAATAAATTCAATTCAATTCAGTTCACCCTCTCCCTTTCCTAATTGAGGACGTTGCAAACTTCTAATTTAACTGAATGATTCCCAAATGGACAGAACTTTAGATGCTTTTCATTCGGGCATCTGTAGTGATCTCACCTCTTCACACTGTTCTGGGACTCATCTGGTCCTCTGGATTTGCCACTCCTCAGTACCATTTCATTTTTCGCTACAATTGATTTGCTGACACTAATTTTGGTTAATTATTTTCCTTGATTCAGTAATTACTTTCTTAGCATGTTCAGCAGAGTGACCTCTTACTGCACTGTATTTTCTGATGTAAAATGATTATTTAATACCATGTTTTTATTTCCAATTGTTTCCTTCGGGATGTACGTTATTCCTGATTTCCTTCATTTTTCTAATGTAATTATAAAAAAAGCTTTTGAGTTGATTTTGAGCTTCCTTGTAGGTTTCTATTTCATGCTTTGTTTTTGTAGCACTTACTGTTTTGCCAATCTTTTGCTGTTCTTTGTTACTTTCTTAGTTGCTAGAATCTGCATTTTTGTTTGTTTTATGTATTTTCTTAGACTTTTATGTTGTCTCCATAATTGTTTTTGTGGCATTAGAACTACTATCCCTTCAACTATACATGGTTTAAAATGAGCTTGAATTTTTTTGAACATCTCCCACTAATCTTCTGTTTGTTTACCCATTGATAGATTGCCTACAGTAAATTTGACCAATCTGTCACATTACATTGAAAGCAGTCTTTACTAAATCTTAGTAATACTTCATGCTAGACCTTTTCAAACATTGTATTGAAATTAATCACATTATAGGTAATGAGGTAATAAATGTTCATGCATCATTTGGCTGTGAACTAAATCTGATTCATAATTGGGGAGGTGTGGTCTAGTGGTATTATCACTAGACTATTAATCCAAAAACTCAGCTAATGTTCTGGAGATCTGGGTTCGAATCACAGGGGAATTTTGACTGAATAAAACAAAAATCTGGAATTAAGAATTTATTGATGCCCATGAAATCTGTCTGGAAAAAAACTCATCTGGCTCACTAATGTCCTTCAGAGAAGGAAACCTGCCATTCTCACCTAGTCTGGCTTACATGTGACTCCAGACCCCCACTAGTATGGTTGACTCTGAGCTGTTCTCTGAAATGGCCTAGCAAGCCATTGAAGGGCAGTCAGGAAGAGGAAATAACTGCTGGCCAGCCAAACGATGCTCGCATCCCACAAGTGAAATTTTTAAAAATCATCACCAAATCATATTCAGTGCTTCTTTAAACACGTTGCAGAAAATTATCCGAAACACACCAAATAAATTCCCTATGTTTTGCTTGCCTCAAATAAATCAAAGTTAAATTTTACTATTGAAATTGCCTTTCTTTGCTATATGTCTGTTTACTATCCGCATTTATACAAAAACTCTTAGGGGCTTATCAACAGCTTGCACAACATGCTTTTTCTATTTGTTAATTTTTACATATACATTCTACATTGTTTCCTCATCAGCAGAGGACATCATAAGTTATTGCATTATTAGTCAGCAAGTTTACGCCTCCCATTTTGCCATATTGCCCATCTTTCCTGTAGATCTCATCGTCTGATATACTTAGTTTTCAGTTGTGACTGTCTTGTAACCATGTGTCCATGTGTGGCTGCTGTGATGTCAGTTTTGCAGGTCACTCAGTTTATTTGATGCATTCATTCATTTGTGTGAAAAGCACTTATTTGAGTTGTGCACCCTAACACGTTATTCTGGTTTAATGTTTTACTTCAGTGTTTGTTATTTTTTCTCTGTTTAATCGTTTTAAATTATGGTTCTCCTTTTATTACTTGAGCCTAATGCATGATTTGTAACTACTGATCTACTCTCTGCTACTTTGTTTTCAGGCTGTTAATATTACTGTCATTTCACCTAAGCTCCGTTCTCCACTTAGTATTCCAAAGTCTTTGTGATAGTCATGTTTATCATTGCTGCTCAAAACCTGCTCCCAGCCTTGTTCAGGTGATGCCAGTTCTAATGCTGTTCTAATACTGACTGTTCTGAGTCTGTGTCCCATGAAATGGAATGCCTCTTTCCCACAGTAATTCATGAGGTTAAGTAATAGCCCAAAGATTATATTGTAGTATGTACTCAAATAACGGTCAGTGGTGAGTAAAAATTGATCACTGACTTGTACCCAAAAAGTCATGCATTTTTAATAAATGTTATGCATAGGTTAATCCCTGATTTTTATCCAAAACACCTATACTCCTCATATTTGCTACCCTTTGGCCACAGAAGTCACTCAATGGTGCAAGCTTACTTCATATAAAATCATTGAACAGTGTATCATGGAAGGTGACTGTTCAGTTCCTCATGTCAGTGCACCTAACTTTGACTCTATTTGCACTACATTTGGGGGTCAGGTCAGCAAGAACAGCTTTAAATTTGGGAACTCTGTTTTAGTGAGGCCATGGTAGAGATTGGATTTCAACCTCAAATTTTACTCATGCAAAGAAATCAGGGAGAAGGATTGTTCTTCACATAAAGAAATGAGCATAGATCAAGAGGAAATCATGAGTGGTCTGGCAGGCTTGAAACTCACTAAATCTCCAGCACTGGATGAAATGTATCCCAGACTGTTGAGTGAGGATTAGGAGGAAATAGCAGGAGCACTGGCAATAGTCTTCAATTCCTCTTGGCCACAGCAGAGGTACTAGAGGGCTGGAAGACTGCCAAGGCAGTACAACTATTCAGGAAGGGAGAAAGGGATAAGTCAGGTAATTACAGGTCAGTCAGTCTAACCTCAGTGGTGTGGAAACTAATGGAAGCAATTCTGTGAGACAGATTAATCTGCACTTGGAGAGGCAGGAATTAAACAAGAATAGTCAGCATGATTTTTTAAGGAGAGGTCATTCTAACCAACTTGATTGAATTTTTCAAAGAGATAACCAGTGTGTACATTTGACGTAGTCTCCTTGGACTTCAGCAAGGCTTTCGATAAGGTCCAGCATAGGAAATGGATAACAAAAGTAAGATCCCCTGGGATCTTAAGGACCTTTGGTTAATTGGGTCCAGAATAAACGGAGTGGCAGGAAACTGAGGGTGATGATCAAGGGTTATTTTTGTGACTGGAAGCCGGTGTCCAATGTGGTTCCACAGAGATCAATGTTTGCGGCCCTTCTTGTTTGTGCTTTATATAACAATTTAGACTTGAATGTAGCAGGGTTAATCAGTAAATTCACAGATTATAGGAAAATTTGTGTGGTGTTAAGTAGTGAGAAAGATCTAAACCAGCTGATCAGATGAGCTGATCAGTGTCAAATTATAATTGTTTATCTCAAGAGGGTTGGAATGTAAAATCAGCAATGTACTTCTGAGACTTTATTAGGCCCCATTTAAAATACTGTGTACAATTTTGAGTCCCACACCTCTGGAAGGACATATTGGCACCAGAGTGTGTCCAGCAGAGATTCACACGAATGATCCCTAGAATGGGAGGCCTAACATACGATGAATGGCTGAGGATCCTGGGATTGTATTCATTAGAGTTCAGCAGGTTGAGGGGAAATATAATAGAAACTTATAAGGTAATGCATGGCTTAGAAAGGGTGGACGCTGAGAAGTTGTTTCCGTTGGGCGGGGAGATGAGGACCTTTTGGCCCAGCCGTAGAATTAGGGGATGAGTTTAGAACGGAAATGAGGAGACACTTCTTCAGCCAGAGAGTGGTGGGCCTGTGGAATTCATGTCCACGGAGCGCAGTGGAGGCCGGGATGTTAAATGTCTTCAAGGCAGAGATTGATAAATTCTTGATATCGAAAGGATTAAGGGCTATAGGGAGAGTGGGGGTAATTGGAGTTGAAATGCCCACCAGCCATGATTAAATGGCAGAGTGGATTCGATGAGCTGAATGGCCTTACTTCCACCCTTATCTCTTATGGTCTTAAATGACATTCAATCAGATAAATGTGAGGTGATGGACTTTGGTAGGACAGACAAAGCAAGAGAACACGTGGTGAGTAGTACGATCTTGGTTTGCATGTCCACCAGTTTCTTAACAGATAGATGAAGTGGTTAAGAACACATCTGGTATACTTGCCTCCATTAGCTGAGGAATAGAGTTTATGAGCAGGGAGGTTATGCTGGATCTGCTTAGCTTGTCAGGGCTCAGCGAGAGCATTGTGTGCAGTTCTAGAATCCAAATTACAGAAGAGATGTGATTGTGCTGAAATGGATGTGGCGGAGATTTACCAGGATGTTTCCTACTCTGGAAAGGTTTAGTTATGATGAGCAATTGGATAGATGGAAGCAGAGGATACTGAGGGGGGAACTTGATTGAGGTGTATAAAATTATGAGGAGCAGAGACCAAATAGACAGGAACGTTTCCCTTTGTTGGAAGGATAAATGACCATAGGTTTAAAGTAGGGGGCAATAGATTTAAAGGGGATCTGAGGCAAATCTTATTCACCCAGAGGGTAGTGACAATCTGGAATTTGCTGCATGTAAGGGTAATAGAGACATGAACCTTTGCTTGAGACACTTAAAAAGTATTTCGATCTACACTTGCGATACCAAGTCATAAAAGGTTGAAAAATGGGATTAAAATAGGTGGTTGTATTTGACCAGTGCAGACTTACAAAGAACAAAGAAAATTACAACACAGGAACAGGACCTTCGGCCCTCCAAGTCTGCGCTGATCCAGATCCTCCGTCTAAACCTGTTGCCTATTTTCTAAGCATCTGTATCCCTCTGCTGCCTGCCCATTCATGTATCTGTCTAGATACATCTTAAGTGACACTATCATGTCCGCCTCTACCACCTCCACTGGCGACATGTTCCAAGCACCCACCACCCTCTGTGTAAAGAACTTTCCACACATATCTCCCTTAAACTTTTCCCCTCTCACTTTGAACTCGTAGCCCCTAGTATTTGAGTCCTCCACTCTGTGAAAAAGCTTCTTGCTATCCACCAAGTCCATACCTCTCATGACTTTGTAGACCCGCAACCTCCATCTTTCTAATAAAAATAATCCTAACCTGCCTAATAAGGTAAGTGAGCTTGCAGCATGGATAGGTACCTGGGACTTCGATGTTATGGCCATTTCAGAGACATGGATAGAGTAGGGTCAGGAATGGATGTTGCAGGTTCCAGGGTTTAGATCTTTCATTAAGATCAGGGAAGGCGGTAAAAGAGGGGGAGTTTTGGCCTTGTTAGCTAAGGACAGTATAGCGGTGGCTGTAAGAACTTTTGACGAGGATTTGTCCACTGAGGTGGTATGGGCTGAGGTTAGAAACAGGAGAGGAGAGGCCACACTGCTTGGAGATTTTGTATAGGCCTCTGCAAAGTTCTACGGATGTAGAGGAGAAGATTGGCAAAACAATTCTGGTTAGGAATGAAAGGAACATGGTGGTCATTATAGGGGACTTTAACTTCACCAGCATTGACTGGAAATGCTATAACTCTAGTACGTCGGATGGATCAGTTTTTGTCCAATATGTGCAGGAGGGTTTCCTGACTCAGTATGTCAAAGGGCTGACAAGAGGGGATGCCACATTGGATCTGGTACTTGGTAATGAACCAGGCCACGTGTTTGATTTAGTGGTAGGTGAGCACTTTGGAGAGAGTGACCATAATTTGGTTGCATTTAGTTTAGTGATGGAAAAGGATAGGTACATACCACAGGGCAAGAGTTATAGATTGGGAAAGGCCAATTATAATGCAATTAGGCAAGACTTAGGAGGCATAGAATGGGGTAGCAAAATACAGGGGATGGGGACAACGAAATGTGAAACCGATATTGCATGTCCTTGATAGGTATATCCCTGTCAGGTAGGGAGGAAGTGATAAGGTAAGGAAACCATGGTTTACTAAAGAAAATGTATCTCTTGTTAAGTGGAAGAGGAAAGCTTATGTGACGTTGAAATGAGAAGGTTCAGATGAGGCAATGGAAAGTTACAGATTGGCTAGGAAGGATTTGAAGAAAGAGTTAAGAGCGAAATGATAAGATCCTAGGGAGTGTTGCTGAACAAAGAGACCTTGGAGTGCAGATTCATAACTCCTTGAAAGTGGAGTCGCAGGTAGATAGGATAGTGAAGAAGGCGTTTGGTATGCTTTCCTTTATTGGTCAGAGTATTGAGTACAGGAGTTGGGAGGTCATGTTGCGGCTGTACAGGACATTGGTTAGGCCACTGTTGGAATATTGCGTGCAATTCTGTCTCCTTCCTACCGGAAAGATGTTGTGAAACTTGAAAGGGTTCAGAAAAATTTACAAAGATGTTGCCAGGGTTGAAGGATTTGAGCTACAGGGAGAGGCTGGGGCTGTTTTCCCTGGAGCATCGGAGGCTGAGGGGTGACCTTATAGAGGTTTACAAAATTGAGGGGTATGGATAGGATAAATAGACAAAGTCTTTTCCCTGGGGTTGAGGAGTCCAGAACTAGAGGGCATAGGTTTACGATGAGAGGGGAAATATATGAAAGAGACCTAAGGTGCAACTTTTTCATGCAGAGGGTGGTATGTGTATGGAATGAGCTGCCAGAGGAAGTGGTGGAGGCTGGTACAATTGCAACATCTCTATGACATGAGCAGTTTTTAGCAGGTAGAATAAAGGACAACCCTAAAGCTTTCTATAGATATGTGAGGAATAAAAGGATGACTAGGGTAGGAATAGTGCCAGTCAAAGACAGAAGTGGTAAGTTGTGTGTGAACCCTGTGGAAATTTTGAGAGGTGCTAAATGAATATTTCTCATTTGTTTTCACTCAGAAAAGGAGAATATTGTAGAGGGAGACTGAGATACAGGCTATTAGACTTGAAAGGACTGAGATTAGTAATGAGGAGGTGTTATCAATTGTAGAAGGTGTGAAAGTGGACAAGTCCCCCATGCTCGATGGGATTTACCTGAGGATTCTCTGGGAAGCTAGGGAGGAGATGATGGAGCCTTTCGCGTTGATCTTTAAGTCATCATTGTCTACAGGTTTAGTACCAGAGGACTGGAGGATTGCAGATGTTGTGCCCTTGTGCAAGAAGGGCAGTAGAGATGACCCAGGTAATTATAGACCAGTGAGCCTTATGTCTATTTTAGGAAATGTTTTGGAAAGGATTATAAGAGATAGGATTTATAATCATTTAGCAAGCAACAATTTGACTAGAGAGAGTCCCAGCACAGATCCCTGTGTTCTGAGGAAGGGTCACTGGACCCTAAACTTTAACTCTGATTTCTCTTCGCAGATGCTGCCAGTCCTGCTGAGAAGATTCTGAAAGGTTTAGCAGAGTAGATGCTGAGATATTGTTTCCCTGGTTGGGCAATTTTAACGCGTAGAGGCATTGTGTTCGGATGAGTGGTCAATCATTTAGGACTGAGATCAACAGAAGGACTTCAATTAAAGTGCTGTGAATCTAAAGAATTCTCTACCATAGAGAGTTGTGAATGCTCTATCAAGGAATGCATTTAATGCTTGAATTGACAGATTTTTGATGTCTCAATGAATCAAAGGATATGCAGTGTGTGTAGCAATGTGCAGTTGAAACCCAAGGTCAGCCATGAATGTATTAGCTGGAGGAGTAGGCTTCGTAGGCCATGTGGTATATCCTTATTGCCTAATTTTTCTGTTCTTTGGTTTACATTGAATTGCATTTGATAGTCTTTCGATCTTTGACAACACTGCATAGTTTGGACTGTTCCCTATGTAGCTTTCACTTTCTGAAGTGTTACTGCAGAAGGGTTCTGATATCGGTAAGAATAATAGGGTGGTTATGGTAGGGGATTTTAACTTTCCAAACATAGACTGACTGCCATTGTGTTATGGGTTTAGATGGAGAGGAATTTAAGAGCATACAAAATTTTCTGATTAAGTATGTGGACGTACCTACTAGAGAAGGTGCAAAGCTTGACCTACTCTTGGGAAATAAGGCAGGGCAGGTAACTGAGGTGTCAGTGGGGGAGCACTTTGAGGCCAGCAACCATAATTCTATTAGTTTTTAAATAGTGATGGAAAAGGATAGACTGGATCTAAAGTTGAAGTTCTAAATTGGAGGAAGGCCAATTCTGACAGCATTAGGCAAGAACTTTCAAAAGTTGATTGGGGGCAAATATTTGCAAGTAAAGAGACAGTTGAAAAATGGGAAGCCTTCAGAAATGAGATAACGAGAGTTCAGAGACAGTATATTCCTGTTAGGGTGAAAAGCAGGGCTGGTAGGTGTAGGGAATGCTGGATAACTGGAGAAATTGAGGGTTTGGTTAAGAAAAAGAAGGAAGTATATGTCTGGTATAGACAGCAGAGATTGAGAGAATCCTTAGAGTATAAAGGCAGTCAAAATATACTTAAGAGGGAAATCAGGAAGGCAAAAAAAGGGGACATGAGATATCTTTGGCAAGTAGGGTTAAGGAGAATCCAAATAAATATGTTAAGGACAAAAGGGCTAGGGAAAGAACAAGGCCCCTCAAAGATCAGCAAGGCAGCCTATGTGTGGAACTGCAGAGATGGGGGAGATACTAAATGAGTATTTTGCATCAGTGTTTACTGTGGAAAAGGACGTAGAAGATATAGAATGTAGGGAAATAGATGGTGACATCTTGAAAAATGTCCATATTACAGAAGAGGTGGTGCTGGATGTCTTAAAACACACAAAAATGGATAAATCCCTAGGACCTGATCAAGTATACCCCAGAACTCTCTGGGAAACGGTTGCTGGGCCCCTTGCTGAGATATTGTATCATTGATAGTCACAGGTGAAACACCGGATGTTGGCTAACATGGTGCCACTATTTAAGAAGGTTGGTGAGGAAAAGCCAGGGAACTATAAACTGGTGAGCCTGACAGCGATAGTAGGCAAGTTGTTGGCAGAAATTCTGAGGGACAGGATGTACATGTATTTGGAAAGGCAAGGACTGATTAGGGATAGTCAACATGGCTTTTTGTGTGGGAAATCATATCTCATGAACTTGATTGAGTTTTTTGAAGAGGTAACAAAGAGGATTGATGAGGGCAGAGCAGTGGACGTGACCTGTATGGACTTCAGTAAGATGTTCGACAAGGTTCCTCATGGTAGACTGATTAGCAAGGTTAGATCTCACGGAATGCAGGGAGAACTAGCCACTTGGATACAGAACTGACTTGAAGGTCAAAACAGTGATGGTGGAGGGTTGTTTATCGCCACTGTGACCAGTGGTGCACCACAAGGATCGGTGCTGGGTCCAGTGCTTTTCGTAAACGATTTTGATGTGAACATAGGAGGTGTAGTTAGTAAGTTTGAAGATGACACCAAAATTGGAGGTGTAGTGGTTAGTGAAGAAGGTTACCTCAGAGTACAATGGACCTATGGGGCGACTTTTTTAAGCAAAGGGTTGTGCATGTATGGAATGAGTTGCCAGAGGAAGTGGTGGAGGCTGGTACAATTGTAATATTTAAAAGACATCTGGATGGGTATATGACTACGAAGGGTTTAGAGGGATATCGGCAAAGTGCTGGCAAATGGGACTAGATTAGGTCAGGATATCTGGTCAGCTTGGACGAGATGGACCGAAGGGTCTGTTTCTGTGCTGTATATCTGTGACTCTATGACTTGGAGTTAACAGAATGTTGCAGTGTTGTAGTCATTGTTTTTATTGGAAATTAGTGGCTCAGTTGCAATGAGACACACTTTTTTGCAGGTGGTTTCTTTGGCAATACAAATCTTTGAGTGTATTTATGTCAAAATTCGATTTAAATCTAACAGCTGTCAGGTGGTTTAAAAGCCAATGTCAATTTGTGAGAAGGTCATATTTATTATATTATTCATAGTATTATCTAAGTTGTGTGATGTAGTACGTCAGTAAATATGGTAGTGAATAGATCATCAAATGAAATTTTACATTATTGCGACCAGTTTCATAAGTGACTTTTAACTGTAGTTATTATCACTGGAAAGGATCCTGAAAAAAGAGACTATCATTACAAAATTTTGCCTATTAGCGGAAACTTTTCATGTCATTGAGGTTTGAAAATGCCTTCACTTTATGTTCTGCAGTAACTTTACAAGTCACAACTTGGCTGTTGTGTGATGTTTTGCAGAGTCCACCTTTCCAGATAGTACAAGCTGTCAGCACAGCTCTGTATTTGAAGCAAAGGAAAAGCTGTTTTATCCATTTAGAATAAAGGAACATATGTATTTGCAATATAATTTTAACTTGAGTGATGGAGTATCGTGGGTAAAAGATTCAGTCATAATACTTTGCCAAATAATTTGTTTTATTTTTGATTTTGTACCCCCCTGTTTTCTTCCTTCCTTTAAAGGACCTCTCCCTACCACACATCTGGGAGGATGGGACGATGTGGGCTGTGGACCTCCCCACTACCATCCTCAATGCTGCTGTGATTGGCCTATAAAAAGTGCAATTGAAGGTGCGTGAGGCAGTGCCAGTTTTTCCTACCCGTCCTTCAAGAAAATGTTTTAGGAAAACAATCAGAGCCTGAAACTCATCCACAGATTTGAGTAAAAGGCAGCAGCCATCAAACCATGGAATTGTGATTGCTGCTCTTGACCTTTAGTTGGATTTTAGTTTATTGATTATGTTTGAATGTTTATTTGTGGTTGGCTTAAATATTTAGAATTGCTTTAAATTGTTTGATGCTATTTTAGCATGTTTTAAATCTTAGTTTTTAATCTGTCTGATCTTTGAAATTAACTATACGTTGTTCCTAATTTTAGTACCGTACAGTAATTTGTGTATCACTGTTGTTGCTCACTTGCTAAATTCTACAGATATGAACTTTCGCCGAAGTGGTGCCCAGTGTTTGAAAAGTCTTATTTCAGTAAAACATTTCACAAAACTCTTATCTTAAATTTAGGAGAGAAGTCAGGTGGGAATGGTTCTCCTGAAAGTGCTACTGGTCCCCTAGAAGATGAAACTGTGGCAGTGAATGACACAGACAATGTTCATTCTAATGGAATTCCAGGGACTCCAATCTCCGTGTCATATACCCCATCATTGACTGATGACAGATTGTCAGTTTCGTCCAGCGACACTCAGGTGATGCCAAATAAAAGAAATTAAATTAGTCCTTTTTATAGTTCTTTTGATAGAAATTGGCTTTTTAAATTAATATTTTGGAACACATTGTTGCATTTTATTTTTTGATGGCTTAACTTAATCAAGTATCAACTTTAAATCAATGGTAGAACATAGATTTGTGATTCATAAAACTACTGGTGTCCTACCAATTATGTGCAGTCAAGTTTTCCAGTACCCAAACCTGTCCACTCATACATTTAGAAACTTAACAGTATCTGGCTAATTAGCCTTTTGGCAGTACAGGACTTTAATATTGTTGAAAAAGACATGTTTTGCCAAAGCTTTTTTAGCTTGCACTTTTGGGATTGATTTGTGAAAGTTACCAATGTAAAGTAAAAGCAACATGGATACTATATGAGAGGACATTTCTCAGGGTGATTTGTTTATAATCAGATCAGACAACCTCAAAATATATTAAGAAGACAGCCTAAATCTTAGTTTTTTTCTTATTTTAGAGGTAAGTGTGAGGTGCTATGTTCCAGATGAAGTTTGATTGGTCAAACTACTCTGTTAATCAAAACATAATTTATTCAAACACTATGGTTATAAAACAGCATATGAAAGAGGAGCTTGGAATAACAACAAAAACTGAAAGATCTCCGGATGCTGGAAAACAGAAGCAAAAACAGGAATTGCTGGAAAACCTTAGCAGGTCTGCCCACAACTGTGGAGAGAAACCAGTGATAACGTTTCGGGACCAGTGACCTTTTACAGAACAGTTTTAAGGAAGGGTCACTGGATCTGAAACGTTCACTCTGATTTCTCTCCACGAATGCAGCTAGACCTGCTGCGCTTTTCCAGCAGTTTCTGTTTTTGCTGGAGTAACTACAATTAAGAATATGTAGATTAGTTTGATCTTGGAGTTGGATAAAAGGTCGACCCCCAACTTCGAGGGGCTGTACTGTTTTATATTCTTAACTCTATTGGAAAACGTAACACAATAATAGATTATTTTATTACTAAACAGTAACTGCTCCAAAATAGTAACATCCCATAAATATGGTCTTGGCAAAAGGCAGGTTCAGAAAACAGAATTGTCTCACATACAACTCCAGCAGCTCAGGAGGAAACAATATCCAGACAAAGCTAAGAGACAGAGTGTGTAGCAGCCAGGAGAGATTCACTGCCTTCTAACCCTGCTGAGATCCCAACAACAACTGTTGCTGAAAACAGTTAAAATCCTGGTTCTGCAAGAGCTCGACCATGCTCGACATGGGATATCAGGGGGTGGGGTTGCTCCACCCTTCCCCCTCCTGACCTGACCTAACCTTTCTATCTTTCTCCTCACGTAGCCGCTCCACCCTTCACACTGACCAATCAAAATAACTCCCTACCTGCATCCACCTATCACCATCCCATCTACCCTCCTTTTTCCCCAACCCCCCACAGTCCCACTCCCTTCCCTCTATTTATTTCTGGGCTCCCTTCCCCCTCCCTAGTCCTGATGAAGGGTTTCGAGCCGAAACATTGACTTTCCTGCTCCATGGATGCTGTCTGATCTACTGTGCTCTTCCAGTTTCACACCTATTGACCTTAACTTGAATTCCTCTTTCCAGACTCTTCCTATACTCACTAAAGTTCAAAATCTAACTAAGTTAGTTTTGAATGTATTTGATGTCTCACAAAAGAGGAGAATTCCAAAAATTAATGACTCCTTGAGGGAAGAAATTTCCCCTTATCTCATTCTTAAATATGTGGCCCTCTGTTCTGAAATAATGTCCCCACTATTTATTCCTCCACAAGGGGAAGCTTTGTCTCAGCTGTCCCAGAATCTTTTTTTTTGTTATTCCTCTTCCAATGAGTAGAAAACCAACCATTCACCCTTTCCTTTATCACAAGAATCAACTTTGTGAACCTTCTCTGATTTGCCTCTAAAATATGTATATTGCTGTGTCCTCAATAGAGACCAATAATCTTAAAAAGAAATTTGAATTCCTATTGTTAATTGAAAAAACCCAAAGCAAGGTTCCACATCGTAAGGTGAGGACCTTTTACTGACAAGCACTACTAACTTAATACTACAAACAGTAAGCACTTGAAAATTGCTAGAAGACTTCTCTCCATGCTGCTGCTATTTTCAATGAAGAACTCTTTTTTTTTTTACATTATAAACCTTAAACAAAAATACTTCTTTTGTATCACAGCAGGAATTTCGCGCACCTGAACAAGACCGAAAACTTCTAAAAATAGATTTTTTGATTTGTTTTTAAAAATATATTGTATGTGAAACCTTTGTGCACAAAGTGTACCCCAGACTTTGTTTCTCAAGATATTTATTAATTAAATGTAATTGTGAAACTATGAAGTAGAAAATATTTTGAAGCAAATAGTATGATACTGTATTTTTGTCTTTGTAGGAATGTGGAATCACTCCAGGAGGTGGTTCTAGTGCTAAGTTCTCTCACATTCTGCAGAAGGATGCTTTTCTGGTCTTTCGATCATTATGCAAACTTTCCATGAAGCCACTTTCTGATGGTCCTCCTGATCCAAAGTAAGTTAGGCTTGTGAAAGTGCTAAGACAGAATGTAAGATTTTGAAATTCAAAACTATTGAAATGAATCTTAGAAATAATTTTTTAAATTTTATTTTGATCAAGTGGTCCTTGAAATTTTTTTTTAGGTTAGTTACTTCTGAATCTAAAATACAAAACAGGTAATGTCTCCTACAAATTTAGAAAGTTAATAAGTAGGGTCACTAACATTACTTAGTAGTAATGCATGGGATACTTGTGCTCAGCTATAATATGCCTTTTTGTAAGACTGACAATCTCATCTTTTCAGATTCCTTGAGAGATGCTGCCAGTTTCTTGTTCTTTTTTCCCCACGTGCGTAGCCATTATGAATGCTCTGTCATGAGGCAATAGCCTAGTGATATTGTCACAAGACTATTAATGTTGGGGAGTGACAGGTCATGTTCTGGATCCAGGTTCAAATCCTACCATGGCAAATGGTAGAATTTGAATTAAAAATGAAAACTCTAGAACTAAGAGGCTAATGATAACCAAGATGGTGTTGGAAAACCATTATCTGGTTTACTAGCGTCCTTGAGGGAAAGACCAGCATGACAGCAGACATAGTATAAGGTGGTGGACTCTTAATTGCTCAGAGGCACCTAGCCTGTGGCACCCACATCTCGTGAATGAATTTAAAAAATTAGAATATACATAGTGTCCATTCACTATTACTGTTATTATTTCAAGTTTGCATAAAAAGGTATATAAACAAGTTTGGCATATTTAGCCAATACTTCTACAACAATTTTTCAGTTACCTAATATGTAGAAGCTGAAAGGTGAAACCTTTATTTTGTTTAGCCACCGCCGAAGATGAAAATTCCAGAAATAATGGGAATCAATTGTCAATCAAGAATGAGGAACCTAAAGAAATCAGCATAAGTAAAAAGAAGTCTGAAGAAATTAATAGGACAAAGTAGTGTCAGACTCCCAGCCTGTTGGCCTTATTCTAGGGTTTTAAAGGAGGTCACTATAGACATAATGAAAGCTTTAGTTTTGATTGTCCAGATTCTGCTCGATTCTAGCTGTCACCAAGAATTAGAAGACAGCAGATGTAGCCACGGCCTTTCTAAAGATAAAAGGGTGAAGTGCACACTAGTCAGTTTGTCAATAGTAGTAGACATAATGCTTGATTCTATTATTAGAGATGTCATAAATTGAACATCATAAAAGAGGAAGCAGAAAGGAGGAGGATCACTGGACTAGAAATGTTAACACTGCTTTCTCTTCACATATGCTGAGTTTTGGCAGAAATTTCTGTTTTTGTTTAAGCTGAACAGTCACAGTTTATGAAAGAGAAATGTGTTTGACGAATCTGTTAGAGATTTTTGGGTACATATGGAAGGATAGAAAAGAAGCAACTGGTAGATGCTGTGTATTTAGAATTAAAGAAAAGGTGTCACATATGCAAAATTAGGATTTGTGGTATGGGGGTTGTATACTAACTTGGACTGAGGAATGGTTTTTGAACAAAAAGTATGCGGGATTACCACAGGGGGCAAGTGTGAAGTACCCATATTGGCAGGAAAATTAAAAAGTAATATTTTTTGAATGGTGAGACACTGGAGGATTTTAAATTCACACCTGTCATTGTTTTAGAATGATGGAAAACTAACAGCTAAGAACAGCAAGCATTTCTGAAAGTAAATGCTTTTGTTACAATAATCTTGGAATAGAAGAGTGATCAAATCTTAATGTAGTTAGACAGGGCATTGGTGAGGCCACAACGGGCGTAATGTGCACATTTTCGGTCTCCTCATCTAATGAAGGACATAATTGTCCTTTAAGTAATGTGACACATAGGGAGATTGTCCTATGAGAGGGATTGAGCAGACAGTGGGTGTACAGGTTATACCTCTGTAATCTTCTAGGAGAAAGTGAGGACTGCAGATGCTAGAGATCAGAGCTGAAAATGTATTGCTGGAAAAGCGCAGCAGGTCAGGCAGCATCCAAGGAGCAGTAGAATTGACGTTTCGTGCATGAGCTGCGCTTTTCCAGCAACACATTTTCAGCTCGTACCTCTAATCCCACAATCTTCAAGTGACCTTTGCTGGGCCATGGGAGGTCAAGTGTATTTATTGCACAAACACTTCACAATTAAACATCTCATCTTGACATAGCATGCATATGCCAAATGAATGAATGATTTTCCAATTTGACCCCAAAATAGGATTTAGGGTATCCAAACCAGAGTAAGTAAGAAAATGTAACATTACTAAAGATCCGTGCAGAGCCATTGCAAGGAAAATCAAAGGATCACAGAGATTGCTGAACCTGAGAGTTCCAAATTAGGGTGGTGCAACCTGTATTATGCAAAATTTAGAGATGATCTCATCGAAAGTTGTAAAATGCTAAATGGGTTTACAAAGTAGATGCTGAGAAAATAATTTCCCTGGCTGGGTAAACTGAAACATCGGGTTAATCTAAAATGCAGGGATATCCATTTAGGATGGAAATGAGAAATTTCTGCAAAGAAGGGATTGCACTGTACTTGAGAAAACTATGGATTTCCAGTTGTTCTGTATATTCAAGACAGTGAATAGCTCTCTTAATGCTCAAAATTCAAATCTGTTGGAATTGAGGGAAAGCCCTCAAATGATTGAAGTCATACCCACTGCAGTTGCTGTAGAGTGCTCGCCATTGCTAATAGGCTGAGAGACAACAAGGGCTGGTTTGTGGAGGTTGGGATAAAGACATGGGAAAGCTCAAAGCCCTAGCATTATGGGACTTGGTATTAAGCCCAGAAGGCTCCAGGGTCCCAGGTGGAAAATGAGGTGCTGTTCCTCCAGCTTGTGCTGAGCTTCACTGGAACACTACAGCAAGCCGGAGACACAGCTATTGGCCAGGGAATAGGGTAGCGTATTAAAGTGGCAAGCAACTGGACATTCAGGGTCTTTCTTGCGAACAGAACACAAGTCTTCGGTGAAACAATCACCGAAGTCTATGCTTTGTTTCCCCAAGGTAGAGGAGACTATGTTGTCAGCAGCAAATGCAGTAGACTAGATTGTATGAAGTGTAGGTAAAGCATTACTCCACTTCAGTATCCAAGGCCTAGATGCACCTTCCAGGTAGTGCTAACAGACCCCATTAACAGCTGTTCACCCTCTCAGCCAAATCGTTATACATTCCTGTCTAACTTCTGTTTTTGCCCTTTGGGCTCAATTCCCATCTATCATTTACACCTTACCCCCTCCCCCACCCTATCTTCTTCATATAAACCAACATTTACCTAGTTACCATCAGTTCTGAGGAAAGGTCACTCAACCCGAAATGTTAACTCTGATTTCTCTCCACAGATGCTGCCATACTTGCTGAGTGTTTCCAGCAACTTCTGATTTTGTCATGGTAACATTCTTGTCTTGAGTCAGAATTTTAGCATATCAACTCGACTAGCATTTTTTCGGCAGGAGCGATCAACTCATTGCATTTTTAAGGTTCAGTTACTTGGATGGAACATTAAACCAAAGCCCAGTATGCTTGATGAACTTAATGTGAGAAAAATCCCTCCACTCTAATCTGGAAACCTGGCCTGCACTTTTCCTCAACCAAATAAGCTTGAAACAAATCAACCAGTCATTCATCTCCATGCTTTCTTGTGGGAACCACGTCCAAATTAGGTGCTGCATTTATCCACAAAGAATTGATGATTAAATATTTGGTTATTTAATTCACTTATTGTAAACCATTTGGGCATCACAAAGATGTGAGAAACTTCAAGGGTAATAATCATTTTTCCACTTGAGCAGAGAAATCTAAATTGTAATTTGATGTTGGTTTTAATGCAATGATTTAGGAGCATTTATTCTGAGAGTTTAAAATGTTATTGTCAGAGATTGAGAAAACTTAATGTTTCTATGCATTTAGTTGTTGCCAGATGGAAAAAGCAGTAATTAGTTGATATAGAGACTATTTTAATTGATATTGAATTAATTGCAGACCTGTGCAGAGAGAATGCAGTAGAATTAGTTTTGGATTGCTTGAATAAAATCCTGCAAAAGTGCAACGAATGGCTTACTGTGTTATAACTGCAGTTGTTCTCTTTGTATAAACTGAAATTGACCAGAAAAAAATCTTTCAATGACCAAAACTTGCACTACAGTGGCAGACATGATTAAAGCATTAACATTGTGAAAATCACTCAAAGAAAGTAACAGGAAGAGAAAATGAATGTAGGAACGTCAGAACAGGAATAGGCTATTCAGCTGCTCAAGCCCAGACTGCCATTCAATGAGATCATGGCTGATCTGTGGCATAACTTCCCTTAACACCTTAACTTAAAAATTTATCTAACTCAGATTTAAAACTGACAACTGATCTAGCATCAATTGCCATTTGTTAAATAGAGTTCCAAACTTCTATCACCCTTTGTGTGTATAAAAGTGTTTCTTAACATCTCTCCTGAACAGAGTGGTGCTGGAAAAGCACTGCCGGTCAGGCAGCATCCGAGGAGCAGGAAAATTGGGCAAAAGCAAATGCTGCCTGACCTACTGTGCTTTTCCAGCACCACTCTAATCTTGACTCTAATCTCCAGCATCTGCAGTCCTCACTTTCTCCTATCTCTCCTGAACAGTCCGATCATGAATGTGATCAGTGTAACCAGTTTATATTTTAGTTTGAATTTTGGAAGCATTTTAAAGAGCTTATTTTTGGAGTAAGTGTTACATTGTGTTGCCTAATCTCTATGTTTACAGGTTTGTTTTGGACCAGATCTCCAAAGGACACTATTTTCTGGCTTCATGTTGAAGGATATTAACGGCTACTTTTTCAAACATCAGATCATTTAAAATTGTGATACATTAGATTTGCTCATTTTTATGCATGCTTAATTTCATTTACAGTTCTTGACCCATGCCTTCCAAAAAGAAGTGTTCTCAATTTCACTTTTTTACTGATGATATAGGTCTCACGAATTACGCTCCAAGATCCTTTCACTACAGCTTCTTCTATCAATTCTGCAAAATGCCGGACCAATTTTTCGAACTAATGAAATGTTCATCAATGCAATAAAACAGTACCTTTGTGTGGCTTTATCAAAAAATGGTGTCTCTTCAGTGCCAGAAGTGTTTGAATTGTCACTTTCCATCTTTCTCACTCTTTTATCAAACTTCAAGACTCATCTTAAGATGCAGATAGAGGTAATGTATGAAGTTGTGCAGTTCTATGATGCGAATTTAACTCATTGTAGATTAGCAATTTGACTTCAGAATATTCTTATGCTTATTAATATTAAAAGTGAAGATATTGTATAAATATCTTGTATATCAAGCTTTTCAAAAATATAAAATACATTAGCAACTCGTAGTTCCCCAAGTTTTGTCTTCAGTAGTTGAACAATAAGTTCTCTTTTCGGGGTGCAATTTCTTTTCTTTTCAGTTTTCCTTTCTGTCCCTTTTTGGTTTTATACCAAAGGTATCACAAGCTCACGTTTTTCTTTTGTTACATTAGGTATTCTTCAAGGAAATCTTTCTTTATATTTTGGAAACATCGACAAGTTCTTTTGATCACAAATGGATGGTAATTCAGACTCTGACCAGGATCTGTGCAGGTATGATTATTTTTGGTTGCTTACGTTTCCAGGGCATTAATGTTGACAAATTTAATATCAACATTTTAATTATTTAAATTAATCTTAATTAAACTTGCAGATGCGCAAAGTGTGGTCGACATTTATGTAAATTACGATTGCGACTTGAATGCTGCTAACATCTTCGAAAGATTGGTGAATGACTTGTCTAAGATAGCCCAAGGTCGAGGTGGTCATGAGCTGGGAATGACACCTGTGCAGGTACTGTGAAACAATTAAAGATATGTGAAAGTAAAAGTGAGTGAATGACAGTAAAACATAGAAACATTTATATAAATTAGCTTTAATAGAATTCACATGTTTGGCTTGACTTCAGATCTGTAACCTTCATTGTGGTGGAAACTCAGTTAGTGCAGTTCCAAACTACCTGAATTTGACAAGACTGTCACTCTTGCAATCAAAAACTGGTAGTTCCTTTGGCACATGGAGAAACAGGGCATGACTATTTATTTTAGCTAGATATGTGATGCTACATCCTTCAGGATTTTTAAAAGCAAGTTCTTGTTTCTTCCAAGGATGCATCAGACATTGTGCCGAAAATATCCTTGAAGACTATTTTTAGGTTAACTCTAGGGAGATTGGGGCTCACATATGAGAGTTGTAGAGTCATACAGCATGGAAACACACTTTTTGGTCCAACCAGTTAGTGTCAACCATGTTCTCAGACTAAACTAGCCCCACCTGCCTGTTCCTGGCACAATCCCTCCAAACCTTTCCTATCCATGTAACTCAATAGATTAGCTTCGAAGAGTAATCCACCCAGACCCATTCCCCAATATTTACCCCTGACTAATGCACCTAGAACTATGGGCAATTTAGCATGACCAATTCACCTGATCTGCACGTCTAGATTTTGGAAAGAAACTGGAGCACCCGAGGAAAACGCATGCAGACATGGGGAGAATGTACAAACACCACACAGACAGTGGCCCAAGGGTGGAATTGAACCTGGTGCTCTGAGGCAGCAGTGCTAACCACTGAGCCACCATGCTCCCATGTATTTACCCACATGTCTTTTAAAGTTGTAATTGTGCTGACATCCACCACTTCCTCAGTAAGTTCATTCCACACACAAACCACTTTAAAATTCAGAAAATCTTTTCTATCTAAAAGTGAACATACACTCTTTTCAACTTCATAGCAGTGTTTAAAAAAACACATTGCCCCTCATATCTTTTTTTTAAATGTTTCTATTTTCTCCTTAAAAATGTGCCGCCTTGTCATAGAGCTGTACAGCATAGAAACAGACCCTTCAGTCCAACACGTCCACACTGACCAGATATTCTAAATTAATCCAGTCTCATTTGCGAGCATTTGACCCATATCCCTCTAAACCTTTCCTATTCTTGTACCCATCCAGATGCCTTTTAAATGTTGTAATTATACCAGCCTCCACCCCACCTCTGACAACTCATTCCATACACGCACCAACCTCTATGTGAAAAAGCTACCCCTTAGATCCCTATTAAATCTTCCCTTTCTCACCTTAAACCCATGTTTTCTAGTTTTGGCTATTGACCTTGGCTATTCACCCTATCTGTGCTTTTATGATTTTATAAACCTCTATAAGGTCACCCCTCAGCCTCCAACGCTCCAGGTGAAACAGCCCCAGTCTCTTCAGCCTCTCCCTATAGCTCAAACTCTTCAACCCTGGCAACATCGTTGTAAATCTTTTCTGAACCCTTTCAAGTTTCACAATACCCTTTTGTTGGGAGGGAGACCAGAATTGCACACAATATTCTAAAATGGCTTAATCAACATCTTGTACAGCTGCAACATGCCCTCCCAACTCCTATACTCAATGCACTGGCCAAAAAAGGCAAGCATACCAAATGTCACCTTCACTATCCTGCCTTGAAATCCCCCATCCTAGGGAAAAGACAACCACCGTTAACTGTATCTAGACCCCTCAATATTTTATAAACTTCTATAAGGTTGTATCTCAACCTCCTACTCTCCGCTGGAAAAATGCCCCAGCCTATCCAGTCTTTCTTCATAACCCAGCAACATCCTGGTAAATCTCTTCCGAGTTCTCTTCAGCTTAATAATATCCTTCCTATTTTAGAAGAGGGCTCACCAATTTCCTGCACAACCTCAACATGACTTCCCAACTCCTATACTCAAAACGACTGAACAATGAACGCAAGTGTGCCAAATGCCTTCTTAATCACCCTGTCTGTATGTGATGTAGAACTTTTGCTGCAAGTCTCAATGCTGAATCGCTTTGAATTTTTAAGCTTTCTCTTTCATTTTGTTAGATCTTAAATATGAAGCTGTGTACACAACAGCAGTCTGCTATCATGAATAAAGATACATCGGTCACCTGAATCTCCTGGTGATCATCTTCATGTTCTGTACTCAGTGCAGCAGGTGCAGAAGTGCCGGTAGAAAGCCTCTTCATTGGAAGCAGATCCTGCTCCCCAACTGAGGAATTGAGCTTAAGAACCAATCAGAACTTGTAGAAAATCTGATGGAATAAGAGGATAGCATGGTAACATTTTTCCCCAAATAATTACCATGTTTGTTTCTGTAAAGTTCAGGTTAACAATTTGATGAAATGGTTTTATTAAGGTTAATGTAAAGTCACCATAGTCCCACAGGACCACAGACCTGTGCTCTCTTGAGGGAGAGAGATACTTGGTGGTGGGTTAACTTGAAAATCACCATGCCTCAGGCAAGAGGAGAAGTTGAGAAGGACAATCCTACATGGTAACCCATGTTGGCGTCACTCTGCATTGCAAATCAACTGTCCAGTCAACTGAGCACACTGATGTCTATTTTAGTATTAGAACCATAGAGTCAGAGTTTTACAGTTTTGGAAAATGGCCCTTCAGCCCATTGTGTCCCTGCTGTTCATATTGCACCCCCTCTATTCTAATCCCATTTTTTTAGCACTTGGCCTGTATCCTTGTATGCTATGATGTTTCAAGTACACATCTAAATGTCTTGAGGATTCCTGCCTCTAACACACTTTTAGGTAGTGAGTTATAGGTACCCATTACCTTCTGGGTGAAAAGTTTTTTTTTCCCCTTTGATTCCCCTCTAACCCTCAAGTTCATTGCTTTAAACATAAGACCATAAGACATAGGAGTGGAAGTAAGGCCATTTGGCCCATCGAGTCCTCTTTGCCATTTAATTATGGCTGATGGGCATTTCAACTCCACTTACCCGCACTCTTCACTTAACCTGTGCTCCCTGGTTATTGACCTCTGTACATAGGGTAGATAAGAGGAAACTTTTCCTCAATCTATGACCTTCATAACTTTGCACATCTCGATCTAATTCCCCCTAACCCTTCTGCTGTAAAGAAAATAACCCAACCCTATCCAAACGTTCTTCATAGCAGAATCACTCCAGCCCTGGTGAATCTCCTCTGCCCCTTCTCTAGTGAAATCATATCCTTTGTGTAGTATTGTGACAAAACCTGGATGCTGCCTGGATGCTGCCTGACCTGCTGTGCTGTTCCAGCAATAAAGTTTCAACTTTGATCTCCAGCATCTGCAGACCTCACTTTCTCCCTGACAAAACCTGGCCTACCTCACATTATTTACAGTTCCACAATAACCTCTCTGTTCTTGCATTCAGTATCTTGACTAATGAAGACAAGTGTCCCATATGCCTTTGTAATCACTTTATTTACCTATCCTACTGCTTTCAAGAAGCTGTGAACATGCACACCAAGGTCCTTCTCTACTTCCTAGGAATCCTGTAGGAGAAAGTGAGGACTGCAGATGCTGGAGATCAGAGCTGAAAATGTGTTGCTGGAAAAGCGCAGCAGAAAGAAGGGCTTCCTGAAGAAGGGCTCATACCCGAAACGTCGATTCTCCTGCTCCTTGGATGCTGCCTGACCTGCTGCACTTTTCCAGCAACACATTTTTAGCTTCCTAGGAATCCTGCCTTGCCTTTTGGCCCTCCAGAAATGGATGACCTCTAATTTGTCAGGATTAACTTCCAGTCGCTGATATCCAACCCATCTGGCCAGTAGACTGTAAAATAATTTGTGGAGTTCTTTTTCATGGGCAAAAGCTAATTAGAAATTGTATGAGGAGATTTCCAATGCATTCAACATAAAATATAAAAAAGTGCCTTAGATGTCATAACCAAAGATGCATTACTGAGGTAAATACAAATAAATCAACATTTAAGGGACCTGATCAATGGCATGATCTGGAATTTTTAAAGTTATGGGAGAATCTATAAGGGAGGTTAATTTTGGTATAGTTCTGGGAGTTTAAAGCCAGTTTCACTGAAAGCAGTCCCAGGGACAATGGAGGTAATGACACAAAAGTTGCCAAACTCCGGATACACGCATACACTAACATATGTGGATGAATCTCGTTATAGAGCTGGGTTGTGATAAGACAATGAAGGAATTTGGAAGTCAGGACGAGTTTTCACTTGAGAGCTGTGGAAGATGAGTTTAAGTTTTGAGGCCAAGTTCAATAGATAATTGATTGACTAAAGAGCCCAAGGGTTTAGAGAGTAGAAAGGAAAGTAGAGTTGAGGCTGCAATCAGATGAGATATGGAGCAAACTCCCAGAGAAAGTGATAAAGATGGGTATAATTACAAAAGGTTTAAAGGGATATGGATTAAACACAGGCAAATGGAACAGGTTCAGTTTGAGAAACCTGATCAGTGTGGACAAGTTGGATCAAAGACTGTTTTTGTGCTGTATGACTCTACCAGGCTTGAGAGGCTGAGTGGGCTAATCCTGCACCCAGTTTGTGTATACGTCGACAATGGTTATCACAGGTGAGATTAACCCTGGGGCATTACAGGAAACAAAGGTGATATTTTGGGTGACTTTGAGTTTATCCATGATGGACCTTGGAGGCTGACAGTGTCGATGTCAGAGCAGCTAATCCTGAAATTACTTAAAGAAATGAATGATGGTTTCAGCAGAGTTCCCCATGCAATCGACATGAAAGTACGTGGTTTAAATGGTGTGAGATGCAAGGTCACGCGTTTGTGAAATTGCACACAACTTCAAAAGGCAATTGAAAAGGAAAGTAGAATTAATTTTGGGTGCAGTGTGTTTGCTCAGATATCATAGCCATGGCAAAATACATTGCCTAAGTTGGAGACAGTTCCATCTCATCTCGCGTTAGCTGTTAACCAAGCTGCCACAGTGTAGTTGGAAGTGAACCATTTATGAATTTGCTATTTGGGAATGAGTTCATAATGAGTTATGGCACAATGAAGAATCTATGTCCTCATCAACTCTGTTAGTTCATGACAATTCATTGTCAGAATTTGATAAACATCTTTTTTTTCTTTTAAGGAGCTCAGTCTTAGGAAGAAGGGCTTGGAGTGTTTGGTCTCAATTTTGAAGTGTATGGTGGAATGGAGTAAGGATCTATACGTGAATCCAAACTCTCAGACTAGCCTTGGTGAGATATTTTGACTTTATTCTGATAGGTTTATAACTTGTATTTTAATATTTTATTTCCATTTGAAATGAATTGATAGAAGATATTGGACTAACCTATTGCAAGAAATGTTATAAATATACAAGCTAGATACTGTGTTACTGGAATTTTATACACTAAATTTGTGTGAATTTTTAAGTTAAATCCTGAAAAAGCTTTGGACATTTCCATTATGCTTTTGCCTTTATATCAAATCTGAAATGCATTTTTTTGAATTTAACATGTTGCAGCCTTTCAAAAAATGTCTACAGACAAGGAAGCAGAAGGCATATATATAAAAACCTCAGTGAGTTGTTGCAGTTCATCTTGCATATGTTGTACACAGCTGACTGTGTCAGTAGTTGAGGTAGTGCGTGTTTATGGTGGTTGATTGAGTCTCATTCAAAGGGTTACTTTTTGTGGATGTTGGAGCTGCACTCATCCAGGCATTCGGAAAGTATTCCATCATACTCCTTGTAGATTGTGCACAGACTTGTGAAGTCAGTAGGTGAGTTACTCGCAGGATTCCTAGCCTCTGACCTCTTCCTGAAGCTACAGTATTCATTTGGCTATCCAGTAACATATCTGATCAGTTCAAACTTCACCTCCCCCACCGTCCCAAAAGGTTTAGAATAGAGATTTAGTGATATAGTTAGGTTTTCTCTTGTTGGAGATGGTCCTTACCTGGCACCTTTGTCGCATGAATATTATTTATCACTTGCACTCTGGAATTCTGTCATTAACCTCTTCAACCTTCTGTTCACTTTTAAGATCCTTCTACCCCTTTAATTAGCTACCCAAGCACCATCTTCAACTTGGAATCCATTTTGCTGTATTCTGACTTGACTTGTTACTCCTTGCACTGTTTCTAGCTTTTCCCAATGACAAATCATAGATAACATACTTTCTGCCTCTGCAATGACACCTTACTGAGACGTAAACCATTAGGTGTGGGGAACTAGTTGACTTTTGCTCCCATTAGTTTCCTCATATTTCTCTGTCTCGAGATTAAGTTCTTCCCTCCGGCCTTTGCTTACCCATTATTATTAGGATGCTTTTAGTGTCTTCTTCCATGAAGACAAAATGCTTATTCAAACCTCTCATTCCTATTTGCCATTATCCATTCTCCAATTTCATCTAAGGGGCCAACATTTATTTCAGCTACTACTTTTAGTACTCGTGGAAGCTCTTATAATTTGTTTGTATGTTTGCTTGTTCATTCTCATTCTAATTTTTTAAAGTTATCTTTACTGATTTCTTACATTATTGTAATCTTCAAGCCTAAGGCTAATTTTCTCAGCTTTTTATGCCTTTTCTTTCACTTCACTACTATCCTGAGCTGCTTAGTTAAGTAGTGACGGGTCCTTGCTTTTCACCATCATTTTCTCAATGGGAAATAAATAAATGCTAAAGGCACTATATAAATTCAGGTGTTTAAATGCAGAGTTCGCTAAGGTTGTTGGGTTGGAAGAAGTGACAATTGTAAAAGGTGTGAGGCTATGGAGGGATCTGAATATTGGATAAGAATTCTAAAATGGAGGCATTTATGGACTGGGTCCCAATGTAGATCGATGAGTGTAGGATGAACAAGACTTCAATGTTATAACACCAAACATTTTCCACATATGCTTCTACTTTCCTCTCTTTTGAAAAATATTTTGACAGTCATATATAGTTATTGTCAACAATATTAGTAGAATGTGTTGGTGTGATCAATCAGATGACAATGTAATCATGGAAATCCTTTTGTACACTCATCTGTTGGGGAAAGTGAAATTACTACACTTATGGTCTATATAAAAGAATTTTTGTGACTTTGGAGAAAGAACGTTTTTGTATTTCTCAAGATATCAGTGCATGATGTTTCTTAATTACTGAGCTGCAGTTTTATAAAGATTAAATTGCAGGCTTTTTTGGGATGAATCAAAAGAAAATGCATAATTTGTGATTTTTCACTTTTTAAAAAGTATTTGGCTGCATTAAATGGATTGCTAATTGAAATTGATGTTATTTAAAAATAAATAGTTCTAGGGTAAAATTTGGGTTTCTAGATTGGAGGCAGTCAGCTTCCAAATGTTATTAAGAATGCAGCCTTGACCAATTGTTTTTTGATTTGATTTACTATTGTCACATGTACCTAGGTATAGTGAAAAGTGATATCTGTATTTAGTAGAGTCAGCAAAATCTACTGTCATTAAAACCTGATCCAGACCATACTGAATGAGGGGGCAGTATCTAGCACTTGTTTGATATTTTAGAGCTGTTAAATCTTAAATAGTGGTTATTATTTTTCATCTTTCATTATAACTCTTTAGAAATTCTTAATGAACTATTTTTTCATATGCTTCTTTTGCCTTGCTGTTGAATGGAATTAAATTATTCATTTAAACCAAGCTAATTTATTCTGTGAATTCAAGTGAGCAAAAATTATTGAAAATCTTAAGAATTGCATTTTTCTTTTCAACTTGTCTGGAATTTGCAGCAGTAATAACATGAGTTGATAAACTCAATATTATGCTGTTATTATTGGGTAAACCAGATGGCAGTTTCTGGCCTCTGCACATGCACAGTTAAAGGTGGAAACCTGGAAATTGCTGTCATTGAAACCATGCTCTATCACAGGCTGCCATGTTGCTGTCTTTGCCAGTGGATTCATCAAAGGGATTTCAAGCATGCTATGAGCTGATAATTGTCTACTTTTTATTGCACTGAGGAAAGTTGAAAACTTTAGCCTGTTCAATCAGTAACTTTTTTTCAAAATGCAAGGTACGTCCTAATTAATGCTGAGCAACCTCTCTGGTCCTGAAGTATTAGTTTGAAATATGGAGACTCATTCCTTCAGAAGGAAATTAATTATTGGAGATTTTATGTTCTTGCTTAAAGCTTGTACACTTCCATTAATTTTCTCCCTTCATCCCATTTCTGTGGCCCAGTTTTCGCTTTCATTTTCTGCTCAATTACTTAAATGTAAGTTATGTTTTTTGGTTTTTGCTCCCTTCACTTTTTGCGAAGTCCTTTTAATCTGACCAGTTGATCAACCTCCCTGCTGCTTGCCATTTTCACCAATACCCTGCATAGTGCCCCAAATTAAAACTGAAGCTTGAAAACAGGAAGTTTATCCTTTAAAATAAAACAAAGAACTTTGGATGCTGGAGATCAGAAACGAAAACAGAAATTGCTGACCAAGCTCAGCAGATCTGGCAGCATCTGGGGAGAGAAAGCAGAGTTAATGTTTCGAGTCCAATGACTCATCATCAGCCCTTTTTTCTGAAGTGTTAAAGGATCACAACTGTGCAGTGAGTAGAAGCTGGCCTTTCACTTATGGAACCTAGCTGAGAAGGTCCAATATGAAATAGCTCCTGTTGGTTTCAGAAAGGTTTATGCTGACAATAAATTCTCAGAACAAAACTACCTTAACTTGTTAATGATAAATATCTGATGTACAAGTTCTGTTGGGAAGCTGTAATTTCTAAAATGAAAGAGCTTATTTACAGATTGTGTGTTTTCTGAATTCTCTACTCTTCCCAAGTTTCTTCAGCATTTCAATGCAAGCCTTTTTTTAATTCACCTTGCTCAAATAAAAACAGAAGGTTGATGAGTAAAATGTAATCTGTTCCAATTTAAGAATTTGGTGTGAATTTTACCACGGTGTTTGGTTTTTTTGTGTACTTTCATACCTACTAATGACTTGTTATAAGTGTAATCAATTATTTTGAGTTTGTATTTTTCTCTTGAAGAACCTTTCTGAAGAGGCAAACTTGTATAGTGTAGTGGCAGATTATTCAGAATTTCCACAACATGTTAACCTGGTAACTGCAAGTTAAAACTGATTATTCACACCATCTGCAATGTTTTTAACATCTATGTTCTAGAAGTTTGGAAGATTGACTGAACTTAAATATTCTTGAGGTACCTCAGCATGTCATGTTTTTGTTTGGTGGCATATTATTTTAAAAAAAAAACCTCTGAACAAGAGTTAAATCAAACTCAAAATGTTGACTCTTTCTGTCTTCTCAGATGCTGCTAGACCTGCTGAGTTTCTCCAGCATTTGCTGTTTTCATTTCAGATTTTCAGTACCTGCAGTATTCTGTTTTTATTTTTGTAAGAAACCCCATGGGTGATTGCAGTAATATTTTCTTCAGAACTTCTCAATTCATTTTTGACTGAAGCATGTTGAAATATTGAATGCTTCCTACTTGACTTTTTATCCAGCAAGTCTCTGAATTGACGATACATCTCAGAGAAAAAGGAATGATAATATTTCATTTTTCATTCCAGAATCAGATGATAGATTAGAATTGAAATCACGCATAGAGCGTATATCTCTTACAGTGCTCCAAACGAAAACAAGAGTATTTCACATTAACAATCATAGTCAATCAGCAGGGAAGCAGAACCTTCGGTCCAAATAGTCCATACCGACCATGTTCCCAAACTAAATTCATCCGAAGAGCCTGTACTGCGCTGTAATGTTCTATGCTCTATCCCACTTACATGTGTTTGGCCCAAATCCCTCCAAAACTTTCCTATTCATCTACTTATCCATATGTCGTTTAAATGTTGTAACTGCATCCACCATTTCCTTCAGCAGTTCATTCCACATACAGACCATTTTCAGCTTAAAAAAAAGTTGCCCCTCATTTCCTTTTCATAACTTCCTCCTCTCACCTTAAAAATATGCTTTCTGGTTTTGAACTCCCACCCAAGGGAAAAAGTCCTTGCTATATACCTTATCCGTGCCACTTATAATTTTATAAAGCTCTATAAGATCACCCCTCAACCTCCTGCGCTCCAGTGAGAAAAGTCCAAGCCTAGCTAACCTGTTTTTATAACTCATACCCTTCACTCCCGAAAACATCTTGGTAAGTCTTTTCTGAATCCTCTCATATTAATAATATCCTTCCTGTAGCAAGGCGACCAGAACCACACACAATACTCCAGAAGAGTCCTCACCAACATCCTGTACAACTTCAATATGACATCCCAACTCCTATAATAAAAGGTCTGTTTCAATGAAAGCAAGTGTGCTAAATGCCTTCTTAACCATCCTATCTGAGGAGCAAGAGAGTTGATGTTTCAGGCATAACTCTAATGAAAGGTTATGCCCAAAACAGGGTTATGCCTGAAACATCGTCTCTCTTGTTCCTCAGATGCTGCCTTTTCCACTGCCACATTTTATCAGCTCTGACTTCTCCAGCATCTGCAGTCCTCACTATCTCCTAACCACCCTCTCTACCTGTACCACAAATTTCAAAGAATTAAGTACCTGAACCTCTAGATCCTGTGACTGAAACAAATTCTTCCTCATCTCAGTTCTAAAAGGTCATCCCTTCATTTGAGGTTGTGCTCTTGGGTCCTTGTCTCTCCTAAAAGTGCATACATCATGTTCATGTCCACTCTGTTCAGGTCTGTCAGTATTTAATAAGTTTTAATGAGATCCTCCCTACCCCCGCATTCTTCTAAAATGCATTGAATACTGATTGAGTCCTCAACAGCTCCTCATGACAAGTTCTTCATCCCCAGGATTATTCTTGTGAACCTCATCTGGACCTCCTCCAATGCCAACATATCCTTCCTCGGATACAAGGCCTAAAACTGCTCACAATATTCAAAATGCAGTCTGACCAGGGCCTTGTACAACCTCAGCAATACTTCCCTGCTGTGGTGTACAATGCTAACATTGTATTTGCCTTCCTAACTGCCAGCTGAACTTTATATTAACCTTGAGCGAATCCTGAACTCAGACTCTCAAGTCCCTTTGTGCTTGAGATTTTCAAAGCATTTCCCTATTTAGAAAATAGTCTATGCCTCTATTCTTCCTACCAAAGTCATAACATCATATGTATTCTATCTGCTGCTACTTTGCTCACTCTCTAGCCTGTCCAGTTCCTCTGTGACCCCTCCACTTCCTCAACACCCAAGTGCGCTTTTACCGAGCTTTGTGTCAGTTGCAAACTTAGCAACAATGCTCTCAGTTTCTTCGTCCAGATCGTTAATATATGGTATGAATAGTTGTGGTCCTAACACTGACCCTTGTGGAACTCCACGAGTCACTGCTGCCACCCTGAAAAAGACCCTTTATTCCCACTCTCTGCATTCTGTCAGTCAGCCAATCCACAATCCATGCCAATGCCTTGTCCCTACCACATGAGCTCTTATTTAGCAGCCTTAATCAGGCCTTCTGGAAATCCAAGTAAATCACATCTACTGGATCTCCTTTGTCTAACTTGATTGTTACTACCTCAAAGAATTCTAACTGATTTGTCTGGCATGACCTCCCCTTGATCAAGCCGTGCAGATTTAGCCCTATTTTTACCGTGCACTTCCAAGTACTCTACAATCTCATCCTTAATAATGGACTCGAAAATCTTAAGAACGACTTATATTTATAATTTATAATTTCCTATTTGTACCTTCCTCTTTCTTAAGGAGGCTTGTTATATTATCCATTTTCCTATCCTCTGAGACCCTCTCTAGCTCCATTGATTTCCAAATGATCACCACTAATGACTCTAAAATCTCCTTAGCTATCTCATTCAGAACCCTGAGGTGTGGTCCATCTGGTCCAAATGATTCATTCACTTTCAGGCCTTTCAGCTTCCCCAGCGCCTTCTCATTAGTGTTGGTCATAATATTCACCTCTTGCCCCTGATTCTGTTCAAGTTCTGATATGCTACTGGTGTCTTCCATTGTGAAGACTGATGCAAAGTACCTATTCAATTCCTCTGCCATTTCTTTGTTCCTCATCACTGCTTCTCCAGCCTTATTTTCCAGTAGTCTAAGGTACACTTTTGCCCCTCTTGCTTTTTATATCATTTTTAAAAAACTCTTGAAATCTTCCTTTAGGTTACTAGCTCGCTTATCCTCATTTAATCATCTTGTCTTCTCTGTTATTTCCCTGTTGGCCTCTGCTGGTTTTTAAAGATTTTCCAACTTTCTGGCTTCCCAATGGTCTTCATCACATTGCATTTTCTTTTGCTTTTATGCTGTTGCTGACTTCCCTTGTCAGTTTTGTCCTCCCTTAGTATGCTGCTGCTTCCTTGGGATGAGTATCTGCTGTACTCCCAAATTATCACTTGAAACATCTTCTGTGCTGAGCTCCCCTTCCAATCAATTCTGGTCAGCTCCTCCCTTATGTCTTCATAGTTACTTCTACTCAACTGTTGGATCCAATTCCAGCTTCTCCCTTTTAAACTGCAGGGTGGATTTTATAGTGTTGTGATCACTGTCCCCAAAGATTCCTTCATCTTCAGCTACTGAATCAAGTCTACCTAATGACAAATCACCAGATTCAGAATTGCTGTTCCCTTGAGGGCTCTGCCACAAGCTATTCCAAAAAGCCATCTCGTAGACATTCCACAAATTTATTTTATTGGGATTTTCTACCAACCTGATTTTCCCAGTCCACCTGCATATGGAATTCCCCCAAGATTATTGAAATAGTGCCTTTCTTACATGGTTTTTCTGTCTCTTGATTTATTTTCTGCCCCATATCCTGACCACTGCTAGTGGGCCTGTATGTAATAGGAGAAAGTGAGGACTGCAGATGCTGGAGACCAGAGTTGAAAAGTGTGGTGCTGGAAAAACGCAGCAGGCCAGGCAGCATCCAAGAAGCAGGAGAAGCTTCTTCAAGGTAGGCATCTTTGGAGCTTCTTCAAGGTAGGCATCCTTGGAGCTTCTTCCTGAAGAAAGGCTTAAGCCCGAAACGTCGATTCTCCTGCTCCTCAGATGCTGCCTGGCCTGTATGTAATTCCCATCGGAGTCCTTTTTTTTCTTTATCGTTCCTCAAGTTGACACATACAGATTCTACGCCTTTGGACCCTATATCACTTCTTGCTGTCGATTTGATTTCATTTATTACTATCAAGGGATACCTGGCCCCTTTGCCCATCTGCCTGACCTTTTGATAAGATATGTATCTTTGGCTATTTAGTTCCCAGTCCTGATCGCCTTGCAGCTACATTTCTGTGGTGCCCACAATAGTATATGTGCCATTTTCTGTCTGCTCTACCAGCTCGTTTACCTTGTTTCGTGCAACTGCATGTATTTAAATACAACACCCAAGTCCTGTGTGAACCGCCGCCGCCTCCTAGTTGTTCCCTTCTCTACTGTGCCTGACTCCTGATCCTTTCTATTTAAAAATAAATCAGATCAACAGTAGTAGCCCAAATAGCCCATACCCTATAGAATAGATTGGCTCTACTGCATTTTGTATCAAGTCAACTCTCCTAATCTTGTACTTGTTTTTAATTAAGTGATTTCTAATGTCTCTTGTATGGATATAGGCCAAGAAAAGACTTCAGAACAAGACAGCAATGAAAATAAGTACCCTGACACAATAAACCGATATGGGAGCATAAATTCCTTGGATTCCACAGCATCTTCAGGGATTGGCAGCTATAGCACTCAGACATCTGGCGCAGACAACCCAGAACAATATGAGGTTTTGAAGCAGCAGAAAGAAATCATAGAACAAGGAATTGAACTGTAAGTCAGAATCCTCAAAAAACAAGTATTTAAAGTGTTATTAGTGGACTTGGAAGTTAAAACAAATGTACTTAGTTGAAACAATATTCCAGTTATTTTGTAGGGAGTTAGAAAACTTGCTCCACTGTTGAATAATTTAGGTAGTATAAATTGCATCATCAGCTACTGGGACATATATGATTTAAGGAAATGTTCCTCATGGTATTATCGCTGGACTGTTAATCCAGAGACCCAGTTAATGTTCTGGGATCCCGAGTTCGAATCTCACCACGGCAGATGGTGGAATTTGAATTCAACAGAAGTGCAGAATTAAGAGTCTAATGATGACCGTGAAACCATTGCTGATTGCCCAAAAAAAAACCCATCTGGTTTACTAATGCCTTTTAGGGAGGGAAACTGCTATCCTTACCTAGTCTGGTTGACATGTGACTCCAGAACCTCAGCGATGTGTTTGACTCTTAACCTGCCCTCTGCGATGGGCAACAGTTGCTGGCCTAGCCAGTGAAACCCTCATCCCATGAATGCAAAAGCAATGTTTTGAATACTTGTATTACTTTTAAATTCCCTTGTGCATTGGATGAAGCTGGTTGGCTGGCTCCCTGTACTCTAAGAACAAATGGCTTCTGTGCTCCCTTCTTATGGGCCCAATGGTGTTAGATACAGGCTCAAATATTCTTCAGACCATTGTCATTAAAGACCAATTGTGCCCAAATATGACTGCAGATCATATGCAATGATGATTTTCAAGCCAACTATTGAAGTTGGCACAATTTCCACACCAGAGGCTATTAGTGTCTTAATTATCATCTTGGTATTCTAGTGTCACAAAAATGTATTTGTAGTGTTATTTAATTTGTGAAGTAAGCTAAGCAGTCTTAAAATGGGCGCAAGGTGTCTTGTAAAATAGATCCCAGAAATCTCATACCTACCCGAGTGACTTCAGCTGCTCTTAAGACAACTGTGGCAAGGAGAAACTGCAAGAGTCCTTTTGAAATTGAAGGAAGAAATTTCTGAGAATGGAGAGAAATTAATTGACAATGGCTTCCCTGAGTAGTCTTCTCTTTCCTACTAAAACCCTTACAGAATAAGAGCCATCAAACTACAGGTTCAGACAGTTAAGGAGTTAATTACCTCAACTTAACAACCATGCTATGGCATCTGTACTGTAGACCTGGCTTACGTGAGGACCTAATATGAAAGCGTAATTTGCCACTTCAGGATAGCAGTTATTTTTAATTTTTGAACTGCTGTAAAATCTGGCTGTGAGAAGTCATTTTATGCAAATGTATTGAAGAGATTACAATTCACTGAATCATAGAATTATTACAGTCCATTTGAACCATCATGCTGGATCAGCTCGAAGATCTAGCTCCCATCCCCAATCTTTTCACTATATCCCTGCACACCATTACTATCCAAAAAAAATCCAGTGCCCTCTTGAATGCCTCAATTAAATTTGCTTTCTCCACTTTTCCAGGCAGTGCATTTCAATACCCCAACAACTTGCTGTGTGAAAACGTTCTCACAACATCCTTGCTTCATATGCACATCACATTAAATCTATGCCCCCTCATTCTTGTTTCTTTTATAAATGGAAACAGCTTCATCCTACCTATATTCTGTCCAGCTAGTTCATGATTTTGAAAACCTCAATCAGATCTCCTCCGAACATTCTTCTCTGCAAGGAGAGCAGTCCCAACCTTTTCAGTCCTTTTTCATAACTGGATTTTCTGTACTTGGATCCATTCTTGCAAATTGCTTCTGCATTCTCCCCATTTGCAAATTGTCTATGATATGGCACCAACAACTGTCTGCAATACTTCAGCTAAGGTCTAACAAGTGTCTTGTACAAGTTCAACACCACCTCCTTGCTCCCATGCTCTATACCTCTATTAATCAAGCCAAGAACACCATCTGTTTGATTTAGTACACTCTGTATCTATCCTGCCACCTTCAATGTATACAAATATACACCCAAGTTCCTCTACTCCTGCCTCGCCTTGAGAATTGTACCCTCCATTTTGACTTTGACAGTGCTTTCCAAACCCATGACTGTTACCACCGAGGACAACAGCTAAGATATGTGGCATGTCCTCTTCCAAGCTACTCACCATCTAAACTCAGAAATATAGTGCTGTTCTTTCGGTGTCACTGGGTCAAAATCCTGGAACCGCTTTCCTAACAGCATTGTAGGTCGTCTTACGTTAAGTGGACTGGAGTGGTTTAAGAGATAAAAACAATGACTGCAGATGCTGGAAACCAGATTCTGAATTAGTGGTGCTGGAAGAGCACAGCAGTTCAGGCAGCATCCAAGGAGCAGCGAAATCAACGTTTCGGGCAAAAGCCCTTCATCAGGAATGAAGGGCTTTTGCCCGAAACGTCGATTTCGTTGCCTCTTGGATGCTGCCTGAACTGGAGTGGTTTAAGGCAGCTCACCGCCACTGCTTCAGGGTAACTAGGGCTATGTAATAAACCCTGGTCCAGCCAGCAGTGCACACATCCTATAAATGAAAAAGGAATTATTGTATTGAACCAGACTTCTAAGAGTTAAATATTGGATTCAAAGCAGAAGAAAGAGGTCTTCACATATTCTCAGATCTATTCTACTTATTTCACCTGTGGGGGCACCCTCCAAATATTCAATCTGCAGAAATCATTTGACTTTCTTAACCCCTTCTTTTTAGAAGAATCTTCAAGCAAGCGATGACTGTAGTGACTGTAGAAACTGATCTAATTTTCATATCTAACTTCCACCTTCCCTTGCATTAAATATTATACATTTTAGCCAATAGCTTTATCATTTTTTACTTCACAAACCTTTACTAATTGTCACTTGCTTAACCAACCTTTTAATCATGTTTGAAGTTAATGTGTTAAAGTGTAAAGCTATGTAACTGATTTATTTTTAACCACTCAAGATTCAGAGGTCTAAATACAAACTTATATAATTTAATAGCTGACACGCCACTCTGAAGGCCTGCTTGGTGTGTAATTGTGACAACCTAGGCTGTCTAGCACTTCAGTGTGTATTCTGCAGATGGAGAAATTGTCAGAATATATTAGGCTTGCATTGAGTGGATTGAAGCTATCTAAGTGTCAGTTCAGACACACACATGGAAAGCTTTTACCACTGCCTGCGCAAGAGATTGATGCTTTTTTTTTCCTATTGCCTCATACTTAGCTGTAGTTATTTGATTAAATAATAAACATGAAATAATATTTATCAATTAAGCAGTCAGTCGCCTGAGTCCTAAGAAATTGAAACAACCTTTTCTTTAAAATACAGATTTAACAAGAAACCAAAAAGAGGGCTACAGTATCTGCAGGAACAAGGAATGCTTGGGACTACACCTGATGATATTGCTCAATTTCTACATCAAGAAGAACGATTAGACACAGTAAGCAGTTAAACGTTCAGTTTTCATAAGGAAAGTCGATAAAACTATTGGGTGTCTTCACAATGTTCCCATTTATTGCACTTTTTAAAACAAATTGTACTTTTACATTGAGCAGTTTTCCAAAGGCGTACTATATCTCTCCAATGAGTTGAAGCTAGACACCGCTCCTGCAGTGGACTAAAAGTTACAAGATTAAAGTTGCTTTTTTAACATAGTCATTGGCCTGAGTCCAAGTGTAGCATTCTTTTGAATCAAAAGAATTTGCAAAAATAGGATGCAATGGTCAAGTGCAGAAAAAGACCCTTCAACCCTTATTGCTTGTTTTCGTCTTTAATGGAAAAATATGATTTGTCTTATTCATCCTTCATAGCGTGACAAGTTATATTGCCTTTAAACATTTGTCCAGTCCCCTTATGAAATGTTTACTAGTAGCCCTTAACTATCAGTTTACATTTAATAAAATCTTAACTTTGCAAACATTCGGCAGTTATCCTCCTGTGTTGCTGAGCGAGTCATCTCAGTCATAGCTTTTCTTGGAAAAGCTGTCTGTATTTCACAGTTCAAAATTACTTTCTGATCATTACTTCCACAGAACTGAGAGCTAAAATCTATTTTTTCTCCACTTTCATATCCAAATTCCCAAATAACAATATGCAACAAACCTGCATCACAGTATTCCATTTAGAACATAGAACATTACAGCGCAGTACAGGCAATTTGGCCCTCGATGTTGCACCAACCTGTGTAACCAGTCTGAAGCCTATCTAACCTACACCATTCCATTATCATCCATATGTCTATCCAATGACCATTTAAATGCGCGTAAAGTTGGCAAGTCTACTATTGTTGCAGGTAGGGCGTTCCACGCCCTTACTACCCTCTGAGTAAAGAAACTACCTCTGACATCTGTCCTATATCTATCACCACTCAATTTAAAGCTAGATCCCCTCGTGCTAGCCATCACCATCCAAGGAAAAGGGCTCTCACTGTCCATCCAATTTAACCCTCTGATTATCTTATATGTCTCAATTAAGTCACTTCTCAACCTCCTTCTCTCTAATGAAAATAGCCTCAAGTCCCTCAGCCTTTCCTCATAAGACCTTCCCTCCATTCCAGGCAACATCCTGGTAAAACTCCTCTGCACCCTTTCCAAAGCTTCCACATCCTTCCTATAATGTTGCAACCTGAACTGTACGCAATACTCCAAGTGTGGAGTTTTGTCCAGCTGCAACATGCAACATGAGTTTTTGCAGCAGAGAGCAGCAGGAGCTGGGCGCAAGTGAAGTCAGAGCGCAGAGCTGGTCGGGAAGGTAAGTGATTGTTATTTGAGTGGAGAAGGAACCCGAGACACTACATGTGTAGTATCTCCCACCCTCCCTCCTCCTCTAACCTAAAAAAAAAAGGACTCAGTCGGCTGAACAGGTAAGGTACTTAGTGTTCTTGTTTTACCCGAGACACTACATGTGTAGTATCTCCCACCCTCCCTCCTCCTCTAACCTAAAAAAAAAGGACTCAGTCGGCTGAATAGGTAAGGTACTTAGTGTTCTTGTTTTGGAGACTAAGTGTAGAAATATGGCAGCGCAAGCAGTGGAATGTTCCTCCTGCAGGATGTTTGAGGTAGGGGTGACCACCAATGCTCCTGCCGACTTCATCTGCAGGAAGTGCAGCCAGCTCCAGCTCCTCACAGACCGCGTTAGGGAACTGGAGCTGGAGTTGGATGAACTGAG
>NC_057713.1:131704509-131706412 GCF_004010195.1 Chiloscyllium plagiosum
TCAAGTGTGTATACTTCAATGCAAGGGGTATCAGAAATAAGGTGGGTGAACTTAAGGCGTGGATTGGTACTTGGGACTACGATGTTGTGGCCATCACGGAAACGTGGATAGAAGAGGGACAGGAATGGTTGTTGGAGGTTCCTGGTTACAGATGTTTCAGTAAAATTAGGGAGGGTGGTAAAAAAGGAGGGGGTGTGGCGTTGCTAATTAGAAATGGTATAATGGCTGCAGAAAGGCAGTTCGAGGGGGATCTGCCTTTGGAGGTAGTATGGGCTGAAGTCAGAAATAGGAAAGGAGCAGACACCTTGTTGGGTGTTTACTCTCGGCTCCCCAATAGCAGCAGAGATGTGGAGAAACAGATTTTGGAAAGGTGCAGAAGCCACAGGGTAGTAGTCATGGGCGATTTCAACTTCCCAAATATTGATTGGAAGCTCTTTAGATCAAGTAGATCGGACAGGGCGGTGTTTGTGAAGAGTGTCCAGGAAACTTTTCTAACTCAGTATGTAGATTGTTCGACCGGAGGGGAGGCCATATTGGATTTGGTACTTGGTAACGAACCGGGACAAGTGATGGGCTTGTTAGTGGGTGAGCATTTTGGCGATGGTGACCACAATTCTGTGACTTTCACCTTGGTTATGGAGAGAGATAGGTGCGTGCAATAGGGTAGGTTTTACAATTGAGGTAAGTGTAAATACGATGCTGCAAGACAGGATCTGAGGAGCATAAGTTGGGAGCATAGGCTGTCAGGGAAGGATGTCGTGGAAATGTGGAACTTTTTCAAAGAACAGATAAGACGTGTCGTTGATATGTATGTACCTGTCAGGCAGGAAAGAGATGGTTGTGTGAGGGAACCTTGGTTGACGCGGGAGGTTGAATGTCTAGTAAAGAGGAAGAAGGAGGCTTCCATAAGGTTGAGGAAACAAGGTTCAGACAGAGCATTGGAGGGATACAGGATAGCCAGGAAGAACCAGAAGAAACGGATTAGGAGAGCTAAGAGAAGGCATGAAAATTCTTTGGCGGGTAGGATCAAGGATATCCCCAAGGCCTTTTATGCGTATGTGAGAAACATGAGAATGACGAGAACGAGGGTAGGTCCGATCAAGGACAGTAGTGGGAGACTGTGTATTGAGTCGAAAGAGAATGGAGAGGTCTTGAATGAGTACTTTTCTTCAGTATTTACAAATGAGAGGGATCTTATTGTTGAAGAGGAGAGTATGAAACGGACTGGTAAGCTAGAGGAGATACTTGTTAGGAAGGAAGATGTGTTGGGCATTTTGAAAAACTTGAGGATAGACAAGTCCCCCGGGCCTGATGGGATATATCCTGGGATTATGTGTGAACAGGAGAGGAAATTGCAGAGCCGTTGGCAATGATCTTTTCGTCTTCACTGTCAACGGGGGTGGTACCAGGGGACTGGAGAGTGGCGAATGTTGTGCCCCTGTTCAAAAAAGGGAATAGGGATAACCCCGGGAACTACAGGCCAGTTAGTCTTACTTCGGTGGGAGGCAAAGTAATGGAAAGGGTACTGAAGGATAGGATTTATGAGTATCTGGAAAGACACTGCTTGATTAGGGACAGCCAGCACAGATTTGTGAGGGGTAGGTCTTGCCTTACAAGTCTTATTGAATTCTTTGAGGAAGTGACCAAGCATGTGGATGAGGGTAGAGCAGTGCAGGGTAGAGTAATTTTTATTAATGACTTGGATGAGGGAGTCGAAGGGTGGGTCAATAAATTTGCAGATGATACGAAGATTGGTGAAGTTGTGGATAGTGAGGAGGGCTGTTGCCAGCTGCAAAGGGACTTAGATATGATGCAGAGCTGGGCTGAGGAGTGGCAGATGGAGTTCAACCCTGCCAAGTGTGAGGTTGCCCATTTTGGAAGGACAAATAAGAATGCAGAATAC
>NC_057713.1:131706597-131745463 GCF_004010195.1 Chiloscyllium plagiosum
TTGTCACTCAGGTGGATAGAGCTTGTAAGACGGCCTATGGTGTATTAGCGTTCATTAGCAGATGGATTGAATTCAAGAGTCGTGAAGTGATGTTGCAACTGTACAGGACTTTGATTAGGTCACATTTGGAGTACTGTGTGCAGTTCTGGTCGCCTCATTTTAGGAAAGATGTGGAAGCTTTGGAGAGGGTGCAGAGAAGATTTACCAGGATGTTGCCTGGAATGGAGAATAGGTCATACAAGGATAGGTTGAGAGTGCTAGGCCTTTTCTCATTGGAATGGCGAAGGATGAGGGGTGACTTGATAGAGGTTTATAAGATGATCAGGGGAATAGATAGAGTAGACAGTTAAAGACTTTTTCCCTGGTACAACAGAGTGTTACAAGGGGACATAAATGTAAGGTGAAGGGTGGAAGGTATAGGGGCGATGTCGGGGTAGGTTCTTTACCCAGAGAGTGGTGGGGGCATGGAATGCGCTGCCTGTTGGAGTGGCAGAGTCAGAATCATTGGTGACCTTTAAGCGGCAATTGGATAGGTACATGGATAGGTGCTTAAGCTAGGACAAATGTTCTGCACAACATCGTGGGCCGAAGGGCCTGTTCTGTGCTGTATTGTTCTATGTTCTATGACCTCATAGCTCCAACTCAAAACCTCTACCAATAAAAGCTAACATGCTGTATGCCTCTTGACAACCCTATCAACCTGGGTGGCAACTTTCAGGGATCTATGCACATGGACACCGAGGTCTCTCTGCTCATCCACACTACCAAGAATCTTACCATTAGCCCAGTACTTTGCATTCCTGTTACTCCTTCCAAAGTGAATCACCTCACACCTTTCTACATTAAACTCCATTTGCCACCTCTCAGCCCAGCTCTGCAGCTCATCTATATCCCTCTGTAACCTGCAACATCCTTCAGCACTTTCCACAACTCCACCGATTTTCGTGTCATCCGCAAATTTACTAACCCATCCTTCCACGCCCTCATCCAGGTCAATTATTAAAAATGACAAACAGCAGTGGCCCCAAATCAGACCCTTGCGGCACACCACTAATTACTGAACTCCAGGATGAACGTTTCCCATCAACCACAAATAACCCTCAATCCCATGCCTCTGTATTTTCTGCAGGGTTTTGTAAGTAGAATGCACCATCCTGTAAAAAATGAATATTAAAAGCATCTCCTGAACAATGCAAATAGAGGTGAAAAGAAGGCAGGAATTCAAAACAATTATGATCACTGGAGAAAACTGTTGGAACTGAAGGCTCACAGATTTCCTGGACCTGATGGTTTGCATCCTTAGGGTCTTATAAGTAGCTGTAGTAATAGTAAGTATGTTGGTTGTGATCTTCCAGTGCTCCCTAAAATCAAAGTCAATGAGAACTGGGGGAAACCTTTTTACTGTCTGTGGTAATGTAATGCAAGGACCTGCCTTAATGTTAAAGAGGTCACTCTCATTCACCTCACCTCTTTTCTCCATGGTTGGATCTAGCTTGTAATTGGACCTGAAGCTATCATCCTGGCAAAACTGAGCATTGACAAGCATCATATTTGTCTGTAAGTGCCTCAATAAATAGCATTGTCACTGGCATCAGTGAGAGTAGGCTGATAGGGCAATAATTGCTTGGATTAGATTTTAAATGTTTCTTGGAGGCTGGGTGATTTTCTATTTTGTTAAGTAGGTCACTGTGTTGCAGCGTTGATGCAGGTGCAGCTAGTAATGGAATACAGCTCTGAACCCACAACGTAGTTAAGGTTCACAGTTCAAATTGAGGGCACTTTCAAAGTGGCAGAAGTGAGGACTGCAGATGCTGGAAACGAGAGTTTCGATTAGAGTAGTGCTGGTACTTGCAAAGTGCCCTAGCTGAAGCAGCTGCAGTTAGTTCATTCAGTGAGTAGTTTAATCAATATTTTTTAAGCTAGCACCGCTGATTCATTGTAGAACATGAGCCAGTATAATTACATGTGATTGCACTAAGTTTGCAAATTAAGCAGACCTGAAGACAGCTGCTCATCACTGTGTAGGAAGATGCAGTATGTGAACTAAGGAATTTGATGAGTAAGTAAATTCTGTGCTGCAACACAGGTTCGGTCTAAACAACATAAAAACAAATGATAAAGTAGCAAAAAAAAAGTTTCCAGATGAGTAGCTAATGAGAATAGTGAAATTTCAGAAGCACCTTACCATGTAGAGAGAGCTATCCACGATTGTCTGATCCATAACTTGAAAAAATCCAGATGTGACATCACTGAGCAACAGATAAATAATTGGTTGGTGAGGTTTTGCTCATCTGTCAAAACTTCTGCACTTTTTTAGTAGTTATGATGAAGGGTAAGTCTAAAGCAAAACTATAATGTTGTGAAAGGTAATAGTTCTGAAACGGTTAATGCTGAAGACTGTCATCACGACTAGGGTGGGGACTGACACAACAGCTCTGCGTCTTGAAAGAAACAAAACTTCCAGCTAGGTCTCCTCAGTCTTTGTTTATTATGCCAATGTAACTTGTTCAGTATTGCAATTGTGTCATCAACCACATGTTGTTTAAGACAAATGCCTCTTCCCATTAGACCACCAGATGATTTTTTTCCCAATCACACTAGGCTGACAAAGGCCTGTAGATTCAAACCTAAAAGCATGATAGTGGTTACAAGTTTGTTTTATGGTGAGCAAGAATCCAGCTTGTACAAAATTGTAGGCAAAAGTGAGTACTGCAGATGCTGGAAGTCAGAGTCTAGATTAGAGTGGTGCTGGAAAAACACAGCAGGTCAGGCAGCATCCGAGGAGCAGGAAAATCGACGTTTTGGGCAAAAGCCCTTCATCAGGAATGAAGGCAGGGAGCCTTCACCACTGTGGATTTCACCAGTTTCCCCATTTTCCTTCTCTCTCCCGTCCCCCGTCCCCCCCCCACCTTACCCCAGTTCCAACCTTCCAGCTCAGCACCATCCTCATGACCTGTCCTACCTGCCCGTCTTCCTTCCCACCTATCCGTTCCACCCTCCTCTCTGACCTATCACCTTCATCCCTACCCCCATCCACCCATTGTACTCTTTGCTACCTTCTCCCCTGCCTCACCTCCCTCCCCTTTATCTCTCCACTCTGGAGGCTCCCTGCCTTCATTCCTAATGAAGGGTTTTTCCCGAAACATTGATTTTCCTGCTTCTTGGATGCTGCCTGATCTGCTGTGCTTTTCCAGCACCACTCTAATCTTGTGCAAAATTGTGCCAGTCATAGTCTAAAGATTCAGTGTAGCTGCACCATTGCAACAAGTAACATCACAGCAAATTTGGAAGTTATTGATCTGTGTGTATCTACTGTAAGAGTCTCTAATTAGTTTCTTCACTACTTTTAAGAAGGCTGTCAAAGTAGCTAGATCATATAAAAAAGTATTACATGACTTTGAAGTATCTGTCTTATCAGCACAAGAGGAGGAATTGATTGATGACTAAGGGTGAGTAATTTTATTTTCTGGTCTTCAGATTATACTTAACAGTGCATAGGTAAGCTTAAGGAATGTCTGACAGCTCAACTGGGATGGAATGCCCATCCTCTGGAATGGGCGGAGGGATAATCGTAAGCATTTTATGTAGCTGAGACGAACATGGGAAGGAAGTGTCACCCATTGAAACTTTGACTTCTGGAACTGAAGTGATGCTGAAGTCACTAGGGAAGAGTGATCTGATGACTATTGATGATCCTTTTTATTATTTGTAAACTTGACTTCTAAAGTGGATAGGACTATGTATAGAGTCATAATGTCATACAACACAGAAACAGACCCTTCGGTCCAACTCGTCCACACTTACCAGACATTCCAACCTAATCTAGTTCCATTTGGCCCCATGTCCCTCTAAACCCTCCCTATTCATATACGGATCTAGAAGCCTTTTAAATGTTGTAATTGTACCTGCTTTCACCACTTCATCTAGAATCTCATTCCATACATGCACTACCTTCTGCGTGAGAAAATTACCCCTCCTTTTTAAATCTTTCCCTTCTCACCTTTAACCTGTGTCCTCTAGTTTTCGACTCCACCGCCCCTAAGAAAAAGACTTTGGCTATTCACTCTACCCATGTCCCTCATGATTTTATAAACCTCTTAAGTCACCCCTCAGTCTCCAACACTCCAGGGGAAAAAGGCTCCAGCCTGTTCAGTCTCTCCATGTAACTCATACCCTCCAGTCGCAGCAACATCCTTGTAAATCTTTTCTGCACCCTCTCCAGTTTAACATCCTTCTGATAAAAGGGGACCAGATTTGTATGCAATATTCTAAATGTAGCTTCACCAATGTCCTGTACAGCTGCAGTATGACATCCCAACTTCTATGTTCAATGCACTGACCAATGAAGGCAACTGTGCCTAACATTGCCTTCCCATCCGTTTCTGCCTGCAAATCCACTTTCAAGGAACTATGCATGTGTACCCTTAGGTCATTTTGTTTGGCAAAACTCCTCAGGGCCCTACTATTAAGTATAAAAGTCTTATCCTGGTTAGCCATAACAACATGCAACACCTCATTTATCTAAATTAAACTCCATCTTCTACTCCTCGGACCATTGGCCTACATGATCAAGGTTGCATTGTACTGAGATAATCTCCACTGGCCACTGTTTTGGTGACATCTGTGAATTTACTAACCATTCCTCCTATATTCACGTCCAAATCATTTATACAAATGACGCAAAGCAGTGGGCCCAGTACTGATCCTTATGGTGCACTGCTGGTCATAGGCCTCCAGTCCGAAAAGCACCCTCTTACTACCACCTGTCTCCTATCTTCAAACCAATTTTGTATCCAATAGGCTTGCTCTCTCGATCCTATGTGATCTAACCTTACTTACAAGTCTACCATGTGGTATCTTGTTGAACGCTTTGCTAAAGTCCAAACCAACAACGTCTACCAGTCTCCCTTCATCAATCTTCTTTGTCACCTCTTCAAAAAACTCAATTAAGTTAATGAGACATGATTTCCCATGCATAAAGCCATAATGAGTCCTTGCTTTTCCAAATGCTTTAAGTTTACTTTGTCTTTCTGTAATGTATTTTGTTAAGAGGGAACCCATTAGTCTTCAACAAAAACAAAGTGCTGGAGAAACTCAACAGGGCTGGCAGCATCTGTGAAAAGAAAAAGTGAACAGTTCATGTCCAGAGACATTCACCTTGTTTCACTTACCTTGGATGTTGCCAGACCTGCTGAGTTTCTTCAACACTTGCTGTTTTTGTTTCCAATATTCAACATCCGTAGCTCTTGGTTTTGTTTTAGTGATATATAATTATACTTCACTGACTGAACAAGGAATTTTAAAGTAGAAACCGGTTAACCCTATATTGATGTTTGAATGTTTTGTATGTTATTGATTTGGAGGAGTGAAATCAATAATATACAAGCTATCAGGTGACAAAGGGGCAGCGCTCCAAAAGCTAGTGTTTATAAATAAACCTATTGGACTATAACCTGGTATTGTGTGATTTTTAACTTAGTATGTTGTTGAAGGTAAAACGATTGAATCATTATTTCTGATATTTGCAGTAAGACCATCATTCTTGTATTGTGTAAAATAGTTTGTTTCTTTTCATTTTGTAATAAAATTATCAACTGTGACTCTGTTAAAAAGAATGTTGATAGGCTCTTGCGCACTTGTTCAGTGACTGACTACAACAGTAAACAAGTTGCAAAATTAAACATATGGTCTGTCAAGCCAGATTTCACTCTGGAATCTGACTTGTCCAGTATTGTCCAGTTTGCCTGGAATCATGGCAGGAACTATAGTGCAATACAATTTTATATTGTTTTAAAATTATGTAATTCAATCTGAAGCAGGGACTTGGATCCAAATAAAGGAAACTGAGAAGGTATGAAGGGCAAGTTAACAGCATTTAGGGTTAGCAAAGAGCAATGACTAACTGATAAAGAGGAAGTAATGTTTAGCAAGGAGCATTGAAAAGCTTTTTTAGGTATGTACAAAGGGAAAGATTGGTAAAGACAAATGTGAGTCTATTATAGGCAGGCAGGCAATCTGAATTGTTACAGGGGAAAAGGAGGTCCTTAGGCCTATCATCTGATTGGGCATTCAACATAGAGTTATGAAGGAAAAGTAGTGTTTGACAAGCCTGTGGAGGTTTTTGAAGGATGCTACTAGTAGAGTAGATCTTGTGTATTTTGACTTTCAGAAGGCATTTGATCATGGCCTTCATAGGGTAATAGACAAAATTAGAGCTTATGGGATAAGCAGTAATATACTGTCGTTATTTGAGAATTGGTTCGCAGACAGAAAGCATCTGGAATAAATGGGTCATTTGCAGTTTCGCAGGCTGTAATGGATGGGGTACCACAAAGATCAGTGCTTGTGACCCAGCTGTTCACAGCCTTGTGAATGGTTTGGATGTGGGGATCAAATATAATATTTGCAAGGTTGAAGACAACACAAAGCTAAGTTGGGAATGTTTTTCATGAGGGTTATGCAATGTGGGATTTGAAATTTAAAGAGGCTGAGTGAATACTATAAGAATATGGCAGATGGAGTATGTGAGATTGTCTACTTTGGTAGAGAAATCACAGGCACAGAGTATTTCTTAAACAGTGAGAGATTGGAATGTGTTGATGCCCAAGAAATGTACTTTTTTGTATGTTGTTAAAAGTTAGCATGATTTGTATTTCTATAAGTTGTGTTAAGAGGGAGAGACAGTCTTAAACAAATCAGAAAGTGCGAGAGAAATAACCACATCTTGTCAGGCACAACATGCATTCCTAATTACACATTCAACTGCAAATGATATGTCGGTCTTTATAACAAGAGGTTTTGAGTGTATTTATGAAGATGTCTTTGTTTAGTTGTTGAGTAGAACCATTGTGAGACTGCAGTTGGTGTATTGTGTGCAGCTTTGGCTCCCTTACCTAACAAAGGATATGATTTTCTATAGCTGGAGTGCACCAGAGGTTCACCCGCCTGATTTCTGGGACAGTGGGACTGTGAGGAAGGACTGGGGAGATTTGGACTGTATTATCTTTTGAAAGATTTTGTCAAGGTCAGCCTTCAAATGATAGAGGAGGAGGCCAAGTATAAATCCTTATTACACATCAGTGGTAACAATGTGGGAACAGAAGAGTTCCTTGCTAGCGATTCTCTCTATTAAATGGATAAGAAAGAACTAAGAAAGAGCTGTTCCACCCATTTATTGACATTTTTTGAGAAGGATAATGTGGTCAAATGGGTCAAGAAGGATGAAGTTATTTCTGAGACTATTAAGTGCTGTTTCAGTCCTGTGGCAGAGTGGAAACCTGATTGGAGGGGTCCAAAACTGGAGTTTCAGGATCGATGAGAACAGATTTGACAGGTGATAACACATTCTAAGAATCTTAGGGAGGAGAAGTTTGAGACTGGACAGTGGTTTGCAGGAATGTTAGGATTGAGGATTGTTTTTGAGTTGAGGGATGATGAAGTAGATTTGAAGAATAGAGAGTCATCAGCAATATCTGCAAATGGGGATCACTAGGATAAGATGTTGGATGACCAGTAGTTTAATGGGAATGGCATCGAGGTAACAGGTATTATGGATGAGATGACTTCAGAAAAGCATGAAGTGATTTAGGAGAAAACTTAGTGGCGAATATGTGTTCAGAGATAAAGTAGAGAAAGCTTTAGAGAAATATGAAGAAAAAATGAACTTCTCATGATAAATATACTGGTGAAAATCACAACAGTGATTTACTGATGTGGACTTCTCTACAGAATATTAATTTAGCTTTTCGTGTGTTTTTTAGACTCAAGTGGGTGAATATGTAGGAGATAATGACAAGTTTAATAAGGAGGTTATGTATGCCTATGTGGACCAGTTGGACTTTTCATCAAAGGATTTTGTCTCAGCTCTCCGTATGTTTCTGGAGGGTTTCCGTCTTCCAGGAGAAGCTCAGAAAATTGATCGATTAATGGAAAAATTTGCAGCCAGATATCTGGAGTGTAACCAAGGGTAAGCAGGTGTTTTATCATGCATATAAATTGGTTGTGTTGAGTAAGACTGCTCATCAAATCATAAAGTTTTGGTACGATACATTTTCTTGGTGCTTTTTTTCTCCCCAGGCAAACGCTTTTTGCCAGCGCAGATACAGCATATGTTTTGGCATATTCTATCATAATGCTGACAACAGATCTTCACAGCTCACAGGTAAGCTCATATAAATAAGAAAATGTGACGGCTTTTAAAAAGCATTTTGGGGTGCATCAAATTTTAACCTATTGTAACATTAGAAAGTTTAATGCTATCTAAATTTTGAAGAATATAGTTATTCTGAATGTAAGTTTCTCACTGAGCTGAAAGGTTCATTTCCAGATGTTTCATTACCTTACTAGGTAACATCTTCAGTGGACCTCATGCAAAGCAATGCTGAAAATTCCTGCTTTCTATTTATATGTTTGAATTTCTTTGGGTTGGTGATGTCATTTCCTCTGGTGATGTTATTTCCTGTGGTGAAGTAACTTCCTGCTCCTTTTCTCAGGGGGTGGTAGATGGGGTCTAACTCGAGGTGTTTGTTGATAGATATCCGGTTGGAATGCCATGCTTCTAGGAATTCTCGTGCGTGTCTTTGTTTGGCTTGTCACAGGATGGATGTATTGTCCCAGTCGAAGTGGTGTCCTTCCTCATCCGTATGTGAGGATGCTAGTGAGAGAGGGTCATGTCTTTTTGGTGGCTAGTTTTCTGCCTGTTTGTTCAATGTAGTGTTTGTTACAGTCCTTACACGGTATTTTTTAAATGATGTTAGTTTTGCTCATTGTCTCTATAGGGTCTTTCAAGTTCATTAGCTGCTGTTTTAGTGTGTTGGTGGGTTTGTGGGCTACCATAATGCCATGGGGTCAGAGTAGTCTGGCAGTCATTTCAGAGATGTTTTTGATGTAGTGGAAAGTGGCTAGGGTTTCTGGATGTGTTTTGTCTACTTGTTTGGGTTTGTTGCTGAGAAATCAGTGGACTGTATTCATTGGGTACCCATTGTTTTTGAATACACTGTGTAGGTGATTATCCTCTGCTCTGCATAGTTCCTCTGTGCTGCAGGGTGGGTTGGTTCGTTGAAATAATGCTCTGATGCAGCTTCGTTTGTGGGTGTTGGGATGATCGCTTCTGTAGTTCAACATTTGGTCCGTATGTGTTGTTTGAAGTTCCCCATTGGCTGTTCGTTCTACTGTGACATCTAGGAATGGCAGTTTGTTGTTTTCCTCCTCTTTAGTAAATTTTATGCCAGTAAGGATATAATTGATGGTCTTGAAGGTTTCCTCTAATTTGTTTCGTTTAGTGATGACAAAGGTGTCATCCACGTAGCGAACCCAAAGTTTGGGTTGGATGGTTGGCTGAGCTGTTTGCTCAAGTCTCTGCATTACTGCCTCTGCTATAAACCCTGATATCAGAGATCCCAAGGGTGTTCCATTGGTTTGTCTGTAAGATTTGTTGTTGAAGGTGAAGTGGGTGGTAAGGCATACGTCCACTAGCTTGCTGATTTTCTCCTTGTTGAGGAAGTTAGCTGTGTTTGGTGTATGTGTCTTTGGGTCTTCTAATAGTGTAGTCAGTGTTTCCTTGGCCAGGTTAATGTTGATTGAAGTAAACAGGGCTGTTACATCAAAGGAGACCATTATTTCATCCTCTTCTATCTTAGTGTTTTTGGTCTTCAGGAATTCTTGGGTGGAGTGATGGAGTGGCGTGAGCCTTCTATTAAGTGTTTTAGTGTTTGTTGTAGCTCCTTTGCCAATCTGTAAGTTGGTGTTCCAGGTAGCGAGACTGTGGGTCTGAGGGGGGCTCCTGGTTTGTGAATTTTGGGTAATCAGTAGAAGTGTGGTGTGTTGGATCTTTCTGGTTTCATTTTTTAGAAGTCAGTCTTCGCATGAGGTCCACTGAAGATGTTACCTAGTAAGGTAACGAAACGTCTGGAAATGAACCTTTCAGCTCAGTGAGCAAATCTACATCCAAAACCTCAACCTGAGCTACAAACCTTGTCAAAACTCCCTAATATAGTTATTCTCTTGATTTTAATAATTATGCTGTACATCTCTTATGGAAATATTCATGTGGGTATTTCTGTTTAAGCATTTAACTCCATAAATCAAATTAATTACATTGCCACCGCTATTCCTTTCTTCTCCTTTGGAGTTTTACTTAATAGGGTGGTGAATGTTGATTGCTTGCGCGTTCCTAAGTTTGCGTTTTTGATTTAATTCTTGTCCTTTACTGGAGGTGCTAGAGAGAATCTAGAATATTGAAGTGCCTTATGAGAATTGGAAATGTAAATAGGAAGGGAAATCGTCAAACATTAATTGGCTTCCTTTTATTTATATAGTCATCACTGGCTCGGCCAGCATTTATTGTCGATCCCTAGTTTCCCATAAGAATGTTGTGGTGAGTTGTCATCTCCAACCATTTGGTGTAGTTAGACCCATAATGAAGTTGAAGGGGGTTGGAGTTCCAAGAAAGCAAGTTTGACGGCTAAAAAAATTATTTTTTTTAAAATTAGGGGTTGATGAATTAGGCAGCTTTGAGGATCCATATCATTAAATGGATTTTCATGCCATTACATTTCAAGGATAGATGGGTACACTATTACTTGTTGGCAATGGTCAATGTTTGGCATTTGAGTGATGTGAAATGCATAGTGTAACAATTCCACCCAAGTATTTTTCATTACTTTGAAACTTTGAACATTGCAACTTCAAAAGTGCTTAGTGGCATTATTATAATGCTCATCCAGTTATTTTCCTGAATTTATTTCATCTCACTGCAAAACAGATTCATGCTTTAAAATGATTCAAAGGTCATTGTCAGCTGTTAGTTTCAATTAGTCCCATCATTGTTGTCTTCCCCTTGATATTTCTTGTCTCCACCAATATGGATTCTACATCTTCCAAGCTACGGTCATTTCTTGCCATTGTACTTAGTCCATCTCATTCTAACAGAGGTAGCCTGCCTACCTTACTTGCCTATGTTTTTGAAAGGTCACATACCACTGTATATTTAGTTCCCATGCTTGATCTTCTTCGTCCCACTGAATGGCTGTTCCTTGCAAGCTTAAACGATGTTCATATGTGATTCAATCCAAAGGATGTTGCAACTAAGCTTCATTATTAATCCAATCACCCACTGCCCAAACCCCTCTCAGATAAGCCTACGTATATCTTTTTCTTCCATCCTCTCTTTATTTTGCACTCTTGCATTCGTGCTTCCCTCTTCTACATATGAGTCAGCATCATTAGGTTGTTATTCAGGAAGTAACCTTGTGCCTGATTGGTATATATTGCAAGCAAGTCTTCAATAAAATATGATTTAAATTATTCTTTTCTGCTTATTGACTTGAAAAGGTTAAGAATAAAATGACAAAAGACCAGTATATTAAGATGAATAGAGGAATCAATGACAGCAAAGATCTACCTGAAGAATATCTATCCGCTATTTATGATGAAATAGCAGGAAAGAAAATTTCAATGAAGGAGACGAAAGAGCTTGCAATCAAGTCCTCCAAACAGAGTAAGTGAAATAATGACCCTCCATTCTAAATTATTCTGTTATCAATATAATTTTCTCAGTAAAGTTTCTTATGTAAAGTAATAGTAGAGCTTGTAAAACCATAAGGCATAGCAGGAGAAATAATGGCCAGCATTCCATTTGCCTTCCCTCTTACCCAATAAACTTGGATGCAACCTATTCATGCACGAAGGCTCCCAAAATCCTTTATTCTGCAACCTTCGGCAGTCTTCCTCCATTGAAATAATGTTCAGTTCCTCCATTCTTCCTACCAAAGTGCAAAACTTCACATTTCCTGTATTCTGTTCCATTTTCCAATTATTCAACCTGTCAAAAACCTTCAGTAGACTTTTGTTGTCGTCCTCCTTGCTTGTTTTCCCACTTACTTTCGTGACATCCACATGTACCTCCCTTACCTAAATCATTCGTATATATTGTGAATAATTGTTGCCCCAATACCGCTGTCTGTGGCACTCCACTAATTATAGGTTGCCATCCTGAAAATGCTCCTTTCCCAACTCAGTCTTTTGTTATTTAAGCAATTGCCTATTATATACGCGCGTCAACCATGGGCGCTTATTAATTTGCCTTATATGTGGTACTTTATCAAATGCCCTTTACATTTTTTCATTCCCCTTATTGTTTCTGTTTGTTACCACCTCAAAGTATTGTGATAAATTGGTCTGACATGATTTCCCTTTCATGAAGCCATGCTGATGTGCTTGATATATTATGTATTTATAAATGCGGTGTTACTGCATACTTTATAATAGATGTTAACGTTTGCCCAGTGGTCAGTGTTAAGCTAACTGGACAAAAATTACTTAGTTTTAGTCTCTCTCCCTTTTTGAGTAAGTGTTACATTGGCAGTTTTCCAATTCTCTGGGACTTCTTGAGAACCTAAGGATTCTTAGAAGATTATTCCCAGCGCATCCACTATCTCCTTTAATTCCTTTAATGTCCAAGGATGCACTCAGTCAGGTCTGGCAACCTGTTAGCCTTTAACCCATTTGTTTCTAGTGATTGTTATTTGTATTTATTTCCTTCCATCTTCTCCCCCCCCCCCCCTCCCCATTTTGCCCTTGATTCATTAGCATTTCTGAAATGCTATTAGTGTCTATTACAGTGAAAAATGATGCAAAGTATTTATTCAACTCCTCTGCCATTTCCTGGTTCCAACCATGTTCTCTGAGGGGGTCTATGTTCACTTTGTCCTCTTTGCTTTAAATATATTTTTTATAATTTGCTAGCTTACCCACAAAGTTTATTTTCTCCCTTTCATGGTCATCTTTTGTCATTTTTTAAAACCTTTTCCATTACTCTACACTACCAATAATGTTGGCACATTGTATGATTGTTCTTTCAATTTAATACTGTCTTTAACTTCCTTGGCTAACCATTGTTGGTTTATCTTTTCCTCCTTCCTCACAGGGATGTGTCTTTGATGTGAATCATGAACTATTTTCTTAAATGTCTGGCATCATTCATCCAGTCCACTCCAGCTAATTCTACCTCAGTATTTACCCTTATTTTAGTTCAGCACAGTTGTCTCCAACATAAGTTTCTCATTCTCAACCAGAGTTCTAAATTCAACCATGCTTTGATCACTAATTTGTAAGGGGTCTTTTACCCAGGTGATTTATTAAATCCACCTCATTACATATTAGCAGATTTAAAATAACTTGATCCTTTTTTGGATCCACCTCATGTTGCTCCAGGAAACCATCGCCACATAGACTCAATGAGTTGTTCCTCATGGCTACCTCACATTAGATTTTCCTCATTAACTTGCGCATTAAAGTTATCCATGATCAATGTACTGTCTTTTTTCCATACCCTCATTATGTCTTGATTTATTCGTTGTTTCCAGTATAGTCTTCTAGTCCAACCAGTCGTCATCCCCTTGATACTTATTTCCATAAATATTGATTCTGCATCTTCCTAAGGTCATTTCTTGTTGTATTTATTCTATCTCATACAAACAGAGCTACCTCACCACCATTTCCTTCCTGCCTATCTTTGTAAATGGAGTCATACCCCAAAATATTTAGTTGCTAGTTCTGATCTCCTTTCAACTTTGACTTTGTAATAGCCATTAACCTCTATGTATGCTGTTAATTAAATCATTTTGCACTGAATAGGTTTGAGACCACCATGTTATAGACCAAAGCAAGCTTGCACCTCAAGTAACCAACTCAAGCTGATGATGTACTGTCGAAGGAAATACTGTTTGCTTTCTTGGGACTTTGCATGCTGAGATCTGTTTGGAAAATAAATAATAATTGTCTTATGGGTACCAGTTTGCAATTTTTTATTGACTATATTTAAATCAAGTGAATTAGTGATGATAATGTCACTAATCCAAATTGTATGAGGAAAGTCAACTTGAAAACCCCATTCAGTGCTCAGTTATCTGATTTTATAAAAGATAATATTGTCATTCAAGGAAGATGTTTTAAAAGATTAGACTCTTAGTTTTGCAGGTGACCTCCAGGTAGGATTTCAGTTGATGTCAGAATCTTCTAAAACAGAATTCATGTGACCTTCATGCATATACATATTCTTTGCTTCCCCTCTTATGGCATAAAGGCTACTAAAGTACTTCATTAGGATCACAATGGACAGGGCTGTTGTCTTTTCATGCTGAAAGTTTTTGCCAGAGTTCTGTCTGAGTTTCTTTTGCCTGAGAAATCGAAAGCCACAGAAACCTACTTTTACCCTAATAAAATATCCCAACGACCTTGAGGGGAGAATTATAAACTAACATTTCATGCCAAGCCTAAAAAACAAGATTGTCAAATATGTGGATAAAAAGTTAAATTTTCACTCGTGTCTAAAGGAGTAAAGGGAAGTGAATTCCTGAACTTAATATCTAGGCATTACTACAAATGGTCAAACAGTTAAATTCAGGGAATCTCAAAAGACCAGAATTAGATGAACACCGATATTGTGGCATGAATGACATATTCAGTGGCAAGGCGAGTCGGAACAGGGGAAATTCAAATAACACTATGGAGATTTAAGTGCTTGATCTTGCTGAGACTCCAGATATGTTGGAATTTCATGTTTGAGTCAAACACAGCACCAAACTTAATCTCGGACAGTTGCAGGGAGAGGGATAGCATCAGTAACTACGCAATAACGTTTGGAGTTGGACAGAAACTGATGGGTTTTAATCTTCCCAATATTTATTTGGAGAAACTTTTTGTGTATGATAATTTTGCTACAATGGAGAATCAAGGGAGGTAGTAGTGTCATTGACATACATGCGAAAATTAACACTGTGCTTTCAGATGATGTAGCCTAAGAGCAGCTTGTAGATGGAAGTAGGAGAATATCAGGAATAGACACCTGGGGGACATCAGTAATATTGCAAGAGCAGGAGGCGAAGAGATATTCTGGCTTAGGTAGCTAAGAAAAGGAACCAGGTGAGAATGGTACAAGCCAATTTCTGAAGTATGATCCATCACAATTTCCTTCTACTGAAATGCAGTTGTGTAATTTTGTTTCTTGTAATAGGTTTTAATGTGTCGTCATCTGAGTAAGTATTTTGTAGATGCTTAAGTTAAAAAGAAAGCAAGTTAGGGTTTTTTTTCCAGTTTGTTTATTCTTGGAATGTCTACATTACTGGCTGGGCCAGCATTTATTGCCTTTCCTTACTTGCCCTTGAAAGGTGTTGGTGGGCTGCCTTCTTGAACCACAACGGTCCATTTGGTGTATGTAAATTCACAATGTCATTAAGGAGAGAGTTTCAGGCAGGGCAATATATTAACAAGTCAGAATGGTGAGTGTCTTAGAAGGGCACTTGTAATTGGTGGTGTCTTGACTATTGAGGATCAAACATATCAATCATATTTTAACAAGAGTGGCTGGCAACTATCATAATTGAAAGAGGATCAGAAACTGAACCTTTATACCATGCATATTTGTCAGAAAATTGTAATTTGTAAAACTGGCATTCTTTCTCTGATAAGTAGTTGCTTGAAAGCAGGTACTCAGAAAAGAAAACGTATGAATAGGCTCGACACCAGATAACTTTCATAACTGCATTGCAGTCAGCTAAGATAACTTTTTTCAAAATTTGCTTGTCATTCTGTAATTCAAAGGCATGCAGATGCCAGTGGAATCCCTTGATGATGTCAACTACACAGATCTCTGCATCTAGAGGTCTGAACCTGCAAGTTGAAATTAAGTCTCCTAGAGAGTATCTCTTAAACAAATATTTTGAAACTAAAGAAACACAAGTCAACGAAGAGATTATTCTACATTGTAAGCACTGCCACCTCATACCAAAAATACTGCTCTTATAAAATAGGAAGATGTGCAGAAAATGGAAAAAGTAAAAATGAGTTCTTTACCAGTATCTTGCCTTCTGTCGTAACATGTTCGCAAGTTGTTTCCATTTTCTCACTGTATCTTACAGCTTTGCAAAATGATGTGTATCGCATTGTTTATGAAATAGGATTTTTTGATTGCGCTTCTCTGATATTAGGATTCATTCTGACTATTAATCGTCAGTAATGAGCTTTTAATAAACTTAACAGTTGCATCACCAATCTCAGTATGGATGTTAGCATTCAACCTGCAATGCAACAGCAATTGGAACCCAGCATGGCACCAAGCCATGAAAAAAATATTTAAAATGAAAGCAAAACCCAAAGGGTTTCATAGATTAAAACAAAATTCTGGAGTGAACTTAAAGCTGTATTGTTACTGCTATTATATGTTACTGAAGCTTGTAATTTATTGTTTGAAATCATCAGAGTCAAAGCCTTGTTATTGCTTTTGAATATATAATTCCAAGCAGAAAATTTAGTAATTACATTAACCTTTTTTTTTAAACAAGTGAAAGTTTTTATACCTTTCAATACTTACAGATGTAGCCAGTGAGAAACAGCGAAGACTTCTATATAACCTGGAGATGGAGCAAATGGCTAAAACTGCCAAAGCCCTCATGGAGGCTGTAAGCCATGTGCAGGCACCTTTTACCAGTGCTACACACTTGGATCATGTTAGGCCAATGTTTAAAGTAAGTTATTAGTTGCTTGTAGAAATGTATTGATGATTATCTTTTAATCTCTTGAATAAACCTTGCCACTTTCTTATCACCACTTTTGAGTCTATGGTTTTTAAAAACCATGCACCACCTCCCAACTCACCACCTGTGCAATTTACTTGCCCAGCATCCTGGTCAACAGACTTCTTGATAATCCCCTCACTGTTGAAAGAGGGAAACTATTTGTTAGTCTGTGTATGTAAAAAAAACCCCTCAAATAATGGATCCAGGTTGCAGAAATAGGATATTGTATAAGGAAGAAATAATGTATTTTTAGCACAGATCTGAATCATGGAATCTTTTAAAGATTGGAATCTTATTAATATTGGGGGATGGAGTGAATGGAATTTTGTTCAGATTGTTATAGGATCTTTTATTGTGAGTGCTATTAATTTATTCAGATCGTTGTGGATTATATCTACTGTGGTGTAATTTTTCACAGCTGTCAGAATGCGAGCAAAGTTTTATGAGAAGGTTTTTGATGTGAATTGGCCTGAAGCTGCTCAGTGAAATAGAAACGCATAGCGTATTTTTTGCTTTAGAAGTCACAGAACATCAAACAGCCAGCAAAAAAGCCTGAAGAGAAAATCTGCGTGATTTTAATGACTTGAACATTGCAAGGTGAAGACATCCACTCTACTGGGTGCTCACTTCACTTAAAAATTGTGCTAATCTCTGATAAGTTCAGAACACAATGGAACAAGTGACTTCAAGTGATGGAATGCTCTGACCTTAGACATTGAATCATAATAGTTTCTTATCACTTGTAATCTTCAAACATTTAGTAAATTTGTAATTTGTCTGAAACTTCTGTATTAAAAAAGTCTATGTTTATAAACTGTTAAGATTTCTTACAACCTGAAAAACAACTTGTATTTTAAAAACATTATTTCATTTGAATATGCAAATCTTCCTGTCAGTTCACGAAGCACTGAGGTGGGCTTCAAAATCTTTCTGAATTTTCTCATGTATTTTCAGGTAAATTATTCTTAAATGAGAAACAATGGAGCAGTTATGCATTGCATAGGGGCATGTTACTGCAGATGCTGGAATCTGTACTGAAAGCAATAAAAGCTGAAGATCACAGCGGGTCAGACAACATCCATGGAGAGAGAGCAAACTAACGTTTGAGTTCAGATGACTCTGATGAAGAGTCATCTAGACTTGAAATGTTAGCTTGCTCTTTCTCTGTGGATGCTGTCTGACCTGCTGTAATCTCCAGCATTTTTTTTTTCAGAATAATTATGCACTTCAGCAAGCAAGTCCCCTTCCCTTCCCTTCATTTCATATGCTCCATTATGGTCTCTAGCTATCTCGCGTAACATCTGAAAGAAAGATGTTGCAATAGTATCCCTTGCTCTTAATTCTGCCTTTTCTAAACCAAATTGAATAAATATTCAGAATATTTCATCTCTTCAGTTGCACATTATTCATCTATATTTAGCATATGTATGGCTTCAGAAGCCATTGAGCATTTCATTTTCTGAATTTTTTCAACCTCGAGTTTTATTTATCCAGCACATTCGTAAAGGATTTGATGTATATGAGATAAACGCCTTTGGCTTTGAGACTGTTCCATACATGGAGTTCTGTGCAACAAGAATCAAAGCTGATCTAATGTCAGGGCAAATTTTGATTGTTTTCCAGTCAAGTCAAGATTCCTGTAATCTTTCTGCATTTGTGTCTCCATTTTGCAGCATTTTAAAGAAGTGAATTATGCCTCTTAATTTTCTCTGCAATTCCTTTTCATGGCATTTTCTGCTGTATTATGATTTACCACTGGAATCTTATTTTAAAATAACTTTTGCTCAGACACTAATACCACAGGGATTTAGCAGTAATTGGTTACAAACTGTTAAATCTCTAACTTATGTGAAATAAGGACTAGAAAGAAGCAGGTTACTTTATTGCAGTATCTTTGCGAGTTAAGTGCCTCGCATCTTAGTGATGGAAACAGTGCAGTAGAGTGTTCTCTGGAGGATATGCTGTATATTTGTTTTCTCATAAAAGCTTTTAAAAATAAAATTTCTGTTTCATAGTTGGCTTGGACACCATTTCTGGCAGCTTTCAGTGTCGGGTTACAAGATTGTGATGATACAGAGGTGGCCTTCCTTTGCCTGGAGGGCATACGGTGTGCTATCCGGACTGCATGTATCTTCAATATTCAGGTAATATCTGCACCCTTATATAAATCAACTTGTTTTGTTCCAATAGCGTTTAATGACATAGGTTGTGTTTGTAAGAGTAGGTTTATCCTGTTTTCTAAATCTCCAGAGGTTGGAATTGAGTTGAACCAGACAGAAATATATGCCACAATGTTAGTGAGGTTTCTCATGTTGAGACATGCAGGTTAATCTAACATTGCCCCACTTCACATTTTGTATGTTTTTTGTTCTTTGGGGCCTGTTTTTCATTTTGAGTTGCTGTTTTTGTTTTAGCATCCAGTACAGCAGTGTCTGGATCACAAACACCCACTCCATTTTCTGGCTGTGAGAAAAGTGCCTTTTTTTAATATTCACTCATGGGATGTGTGTGTTGCTGGCTGGCCATACTAATTGCCCATCTTTAATTGCCCTGCTTTTCGTTTGGCCTTACTTCCTGCCGTTGGAGCTTCTGAGCCTTGTTTCCTCCCAACCTTGCCTCCTGGCTTGCTCACTATGGCCTTGCTTCCCTATCCTGCCGTTCCACCATCAGTAACCAACCCCTACCCCCCCAGCCCATTTTCTGCACAAGGCACCTCATTCTTAGCTTTAAGCTCCTGGTCTACCAATAGCTCCACTTAAACTGAAGTTCTTGGGACTCCATCTAGTGGCACAGTTTGGTCAGTAGAGGTAGTTTGTGGAAACCTTACAGTGTGGGAGTATTGAGCCCATGCCAGCCCTCCAGACAGCATTCCACCCATGCACCTCCTTATAACCCTGCATTTCCCATGGCTAACTCACTCAGCATGCACATAACTGAACACTATGGGTAATTTAGCATGGCCAATCCACCTAACCAGCACATCTTTGGACTGTGGGAGGAAACCGGAGCACCTCGAGGAAGCCCAAGCAGACACTGAGAATGTGTGAACTCTATGCAGACAGTCGCTCAAGGTGGGAATTGAACCCAGGTCCCTGGTGCTGTGAGGCGGCAGTGCTAACCGGGGACCTTTCAGGTGTGAGGCAAACGTGATAACCAATGCACTACAGAAACAGGTCGTATTGGGACTTCAGCTGCACTGATCAGCCTCTGCAATTAGATGAAGCCTGATCAAACTACCAGTACTGCAGAATAGTATATTATTTTCTTCTCTTTTACCAGAACTTGAAGTATAGTGGTGCAAGCATAATGTTTTAATTGTTTTCCCTCTGCTGAAGAAGTCCCTACGGAACTTAACTATGGTTCATGGAAATTAATCAATCCTTTACTCAAAGCCTTTTCACTCAGTCACAATTTTCAGGATCACATCCATGACTATTCACGAGGACACCATGTACTTTTATGTTCACCCTTTAAAAAGTTACCTGTATCAAGTATATTTGTTCTGAATATGCCCATAGTTGTTGACAGGGAGAATTTGTGTACTTGTGTAGAGTGTTTTTCTGGATTAATGTCTCACTTTAATTTCTGAAGTTGCTCAAACTGCCTTAAAACATTGTAACCTGGATGTGGTTGTGTGAAGTATAAAGACATATGAATAAATTGTATATACTTTACCTTAATTTTTGTTTTGTGTTAGGATTAGAAGATCTATTGCAGGTTTTCTGAATAACTTTCTCTAATAGGTTACAGTGTATTCATATTAAATGCCGGTATTTTCAGGGTGAAAAATGTTAAATGTTCTAATTTAAAAACAAATTATTGACAATGCTGTGAATCAAAACAGTCAGTTTGGTAATTCATCAAACTCACTGAGCCATGATGTAGATAATACTCATCTGATTGGAAAGCATCGTTCTCTTTCTGTACAGAGAAGCACTCTATGTACTTTTTGTTTCCCGATTCAAAGGATGGTGAACTTCATTAGCTAACTATGAACATTGGTGTCATACAGTAAAATGTTATTGTATCTTTTATTGCATTTTAAATGACTAATTACAACAATTATGTTAACAGCTTGAAAGAGATGCCTATGTGCAGGCTCTTGCACGATTCACTTTGTTAACGGCCAGTTCTGGCATTACTGAAATGAAGCAGAAGAACATAGATACTATCAAAACACTCATCACAGTGGCTCACACAGATGGGAACTACCTTGGGACCTCCTGGCATGAGGTATAAATGTCTTAATATTTACTACTGTGTTTCCTTTCTGAGACTGGCATAAACTTGTTGACTTCAGTTGATAATATAAATTGTTGAGATGGAATTTTTAGGTATTAGCTTTGCATCAGTATCCATTTATTGAATTGCTGTGAATGATTTAATTATGCATTAGGCAAAATGTTTAACTCTTGGAGTATTGTAAGTATGTAAGTACTTATGTAAGTACTAATGTAAGTAATCTAATCTATTATTAAAGTTATAAAATGGTGTCCTGGCAAATGTTGAGATATTTTCATGTTTCAGACAATTTTAATTATAAAGTCATAAAGATGTATAGCACAGAAACAGACCCTTTGGTCCAACCCGTCCATGCTGACCAGATATCCCAACCCAATCTAGTCCCACCTGCCAACACCCGACCCATATCCCTCCAAACCCTTCCTATTCATATACCCATCCAAATGCCTCTTAAATGTTGCAATTGTACCAGCCTCCACCACTTCCTCTGGCAGCACCTTCCATACTCGTACCACCTCTGTGTGAAAACGTTGCCCCTTAGGTCTCTTTTATATCTTTCCCCTCTCACCCTAAACCTATGCCCTCTAGTTCAGGACTCCCAGACCCCAGGGAAAAGACTTTGTCTGTTTACCCTATCCATGCCCCTCATAATTTTGCAAACCTCTATAATGTCACCCCTCAGCCTCTGATGCTACAGGGAAATCAGCCCCAGCCTCTCCCTATAGCTCAAATCCTCCAACCCTGGCAACATCCTTGTAAATCTTTTCTGAACCCTTTCAAGTTCCACAACATCTTTCCGATAGGAAGGAGACCAGAATTACAAGCAATATTCCAACAGTGGCCTAACCAATGTCCTGTACAGCCGCAACATGACCTCCCAACCCCTGTACTCAATACTCTGACCAATAAAGGAAAGCATACCAAACGCCTTCTTCACTATCCTATCTACCTGTGACTCCACTTCTCCAATTTTGGTGTCATCTGCAAACTTACTAACTGTACCTCTTATGCTCGCATCCAAAACATTTATGTAAATGACAAAAAGTAGAGGACCCAGCACCGATCCTTGTGGCACTCCACTGGTCACAGGCCTCCAGTCTGAAAAACAAGCCTCCACCACCACCCTCTGTCTTCTACCTTTGAGTCAGTTCTATATCCAAATGGCTAGTTCTCCCTGTATTCCATGCGATCTAACCTTGCTAATCAGTCTCCCATGGGAAACCTTGTCAGACGCCTTACTGAAGTCCATATAGATCACATCTACCTTGTTTTGAGAATTAATCTGCTCCTCAGATGCTGCCTGACCTGCTGTGCTTTTCCAGCACCACTCTAATCTAGACTTTGCATAGACCCAGTCTCACCAGCCTTCTGTGATAAAAATTTTATAGATTCTCTCTCCTCTAAGAGAAGAAATTCCTCCACATCTCTGTCTTATATAGATGACCCCTCGTTCTGAGATTATGTCCCCTGGTCCTAAACTCTCCCACAATGAGAATAAATCTTTCTGCACTTTGAAATCCCCATAGAATCTGGTATGTTTCAAAAAGTTCACCGCTCACTCTTCTAAACTCGTATGAGTACAGACCCAATCTGTTTAATTTCTCCTCATAAGAAAGTCCTTCCATATCCAGGATCAGCCGAGTGAACCTCCTTTTGGGCTCCCTCCAATGTCACTTTATCTCTCCCTAGATAAGAAGACCAAAATTGTTCATAGCATTTCAATGAAGTGGTCAAGGGAGTCCTAGGGAGTGGTCAAGAGTTGTACACATAGTGCAAGAAAGATCAAATAATGCGAAAGTTGATAGAAATAATCTAGGGAATTATAGACCAGTGAATCTCATCAGTGGTAGGGAAACTATTGGAGAAAACTCTGAAGGAGAAAATTAATCTCTATATAGAAAGGAAAGGCTAATCGGGGGTAGTCAGCATGGCTTTGTCAGAGGAAGTCATGCTTAACTAATCTGATTGAAGTTTTTGAGGAGGTGACCAAGCGTATAGATAAAGGTAGTGCAGTTGATGTAATTTATATGGAACTCACAGCATTTAAGAAGGTACCGCGTGGGAGACTGATAAAGAAGGTAAAAACATGTGGTATCCAGGGTAACTTGGCCGATTGGATCCAAATTTGGCTTTGTTGTAGGTAAGAGGATGGTGGAAGAAGGCTGTTAATGTGTCTGATGGCTGGTGTGCAGTAACAAACCATAAGGATCATTGCTGGGCCCCTTAGTGTTCATGCATTGAATTGTAGAGTGTGGAGCAGTGCTCCTGCTCTTTGTCAAGTAGAACATACAGCAAGAAGTGGGAGTCGGCATTTCAGCCCCTCACAAGTTCTTCCATTTAAAAAGATCATGGCTGATCTGATTATAACCTCGAATCCATATTCCTGTCTACCCCTGATATCCTTTCACCACCTTGCTTTCTAAGAATCTATCCTAACCTCTGCCTTAAATCACGTGAGATTTCATAGAGTTTGGCACCAAATGAAATTTTTATTCAGGGAGCCATTGCTAACACGTTAGGGAAAATGGCCACCTTCTGTGCCTTAAACTTTTAAATTATTGGTAACTGAAGACAGATATTGACAGTTCATGATTGACCTATTGTCTGATGTAATCTTTTCCTGTGCTAAAATATTAGTTTGACACCTGATAATCCAAGTCATGTTTTACATTTTTTTTTCCTTTTAGCTTAGTTTCTGTATTCCTCAATTGTAGTTCTCAATATGTACATTTCAGTGTAGGGCATTCATTTTAGCAAGGGTATTTTAGTCACGATTGCTTAAAACAAAGTCTGTCATCTTTTATGTGTCTAATATTAATTCTTAGATCTACAATTTAATAAACACGTCAGTTGTATTATACAGCAGCAAAATTCATTTCACTTTGAGATGAATCATTCAAGTGTGACAGTGTAAACCTTCAGAAATTGTTTCAGAACATTTAAATGTCCTTAATTCAATTTGTTTTCTTTTAGTTCTAATTTTGTAATATATTCAAAATATTTTGTAACTTTGTCCTTTCTTGTATCTGTAATGTTCATAGATCTTAAAATGCATCAGTCAGCTGGAACTGGCCCAGTTAATAGGGACTGGAGTAAAAGCACGTTATATTTCTGGAACAGTTCGAGGTCGAGAAGGATCAGTTTCTGGATCCAGAGACCAGACAACTGACGAATTTTTAAGTTTGGGACTGGGTAAGTTGATTTTCTTCAACAATTTATGCTTGGAGTAAATTTCACCATGGCCAAGTGCTGCCGTTTTTTGGCCTTGATGTTTCTTTTAAAATGTTATTGTTGCATGAAGCCAGCTTTTTCAATGCACAGCACTTTTAATTCAGTTTACTTGCCTGCAATCACTATATTTAACACTGAGCAGGACATACAGGCTTCTACATGGCCAGGTTCTGTGCAGGTTCTTGGGAATATAGATTATGGTAGGTTCATTCCTATCAAATTCAGCATTCTGAAACAATGTACGTCATGCAGCCTTTCGCATTTTTAGTGGTTGTCCACCACTGGTTCACTGTCTAACATTTCAAGATCTCATTTATTTTTGTATGCAGCCCCTTCTGGAGTAAGTCCCCAGCCACCAAAATCTTATCCCTGTTGATTTCGTTTTGTCTTGGTCTTTATCATTCAAGTCTTCATTCAGTTTTCCTATAAACAGTAAGATGTGAAAGCCAGCCATTTGACACTTAGATTAGAGTGCTTAAGAGGGTCAAGAAAAATGAATCATAAGAGGTTTCCAACACATTCCATCAGTGTGATTTCTGAGAAACCAAATATCAGACTTGAAGTCGAAAGTGCAAAAGGAACTGAATTGGAGGAATGGTTCAGTGAAATGGCATGGAAAAAAAAAGCTTGCATTTGTGTAACGTTTCTTAAGGCTTCAGGCCATCTTAAAATCAGGTAGAGGTGCTACCAGATGGAGTTTAATTTGGACAAATCTTCTGTGCTACATTTTACTAAGGCAAATCAGGGCAGGATGTATACACTTCATGGTATGATGCTGGAGAGTGTTGCCAAACAAGGAGACCTTGGTTCATAGTTCCTTGAAAGTAGAGTTGCAGATAAACAGGTTAGTGATGGCGATGTTTGGTACACTTGCCTTTATTAGTCAGTGCATTGAGTAAAGGAGTTGAGATGTCATGTTGCAGCTATACAGGACATTGGTTAGGCCCCTTTTGGAATGCAGTGTTCACTTTTGGTCTCCCAACTATAGGAAAGGTGTTGTGAAACTTGAAAGGGTTTAGAAAGAATTTACAAGGATGTTACCAGGGTTAGAGCGTATGAGCTAGAGGGAGAGGCTGAACTGGCTGGTGTTATTTTCTCTGAAGCATCACAGGCTGAGGAGTGACCTTACAGAAGTTTGTAACATCATGAAGGGCATGGATAGAATGAATAGCCAAGGTCTTTTCCCCAGGGTAGGGGATTCAAAGCTAGAGAGCATAGGTTTAAGGTGAGAGGGTAAAACTTAAAAGAGACCAAAGGAGCAACATTTTCATGCAGAGAGTGGTGGGTGTATGAAATGAGCTGCCAGAGGAAGTAGTGGAGGTGGTACAATTCCAACATTTAAAAGCCACCCAGACGTGTACATGGATATGAAAGATTTAGAGGGATATGGGCCAAATGCTGGCAGATTGGATTGGATTAATTTAGAATATCTGGTCAACATGGATGAATTGGACTGAAGGGTCTTTTTCCGTGCTGTACATCTCTGACACTATAACCATTCAGATGCTTTAAATTTTGCAGTAGAAACTATTTAATATGTATCCTATAATTAGGGAATCTTTAACAGAGAACATAAATGTTTGCATATTTAATTTTGTCCTTTTGGTATTAAAATATTTAATCTGGGCTTGTCTTCTTTTTACATTTGCTCTGAGATCTCAAATTGAGCCATTAAAAAGTTATTTCCATTCTGGTTATTGCTTCTTAAATTTAACATGATTGCCTTTTTTAATGGTACTGTATATTTGCAATTCCCTGTAATTGCTTCTTCTGTCTAGAATTATTTACACGTACAGATTGCATTTTGTGTGACAAACTAAAAGTCTGCACAAGAGTAAATAAAAACCCTAAAAAAATTAATCCAGTTGCATTTGTTTCAATGCCTACTCAGGTACTCTAGTCAGTGGGACTGTGGACCGAAAACAAATAGCCAGCATCCAGGAATCTATTGGTGAGACAAGCTCACAGAGTGTTGTTGTTGCAGTTGACAGGTACGGCCAGTTTGATTTCAGATTTACATTTTGTCATCCTTTTCGTTTACTTTGTCCCTTATGTTTTGACTTTCATTTACAATTTAGTGTTTGATCAAAGTAGTTTAATGGAGGAGGTACCCTGTCCTTAGAAAAATTAATTTATATTGCATTTTTATCACAAAAAATCACAAGGTACTTCATTAGGGTGTTATCAAACAAAATTTCACTAAGCCACAGCATATTAGGACAGATGACCAAACACTTGGACAAAGAGGCAGATTTTAAGGAGCATCTTGAAAGACACAAGTGATGTAGAGCAGCAAGCTATTTTGAGAGATCTTGATCTGTTGAGGTCTAGGATGTATTTATGGTAACAATGTAAATTCTGGTGTCAACGTGGAAAAACTACAACACAGGATTACTTGTGTTCCAAACGGCAGAAGTGCAATCGACAGGGTGACCCCACAACTTATAAGTCAACTCAAAATTCTGAGGTTTTTCCCATCCAGTCATGCATGGTGCTGAACAGCTAAACAACACATTCAAGGAGGATGCTTACTAATATTCCCATCCTCAATGATGGGGCCCAGGAATTCAGTATAAAAGACAATGCTGAAACATTTGCAAGTACTTTCAGTCAGAAGTATGATCCATCTCTGCTTCCTCCTGACGTCCCCAGCATCAAAGATACCAGTCTTCAATCAATTCAGTTTATTCTTAGTGGCATCAAGAAAATCTTGAAGACAACGTTATACTATTTGTACTGAAAGCATCTGTTCTCTAACCGGCTATGCCCCTACCCAAGCTGATGTGAAAACTTACTCAGGTATATCTTGTCCACAAAAAAACTGTCTGATAAGTTTACTCTCTCATCTGCAAAGGGTTGAAACTGTTATTGACAGTGCTATCAAGTGACATTTGTGGTCTCTCCAACGGCTCAATTCCTGATCTCATTGCAAGCTATAGCTGAAAGTGCTGAATTTAAGAGGAGAAATAAGGGAGACATCAAGGCGGATTTGACAGAATGTAATATCAAGGAATCCTAACAAAAGTGGAGCCACTGGGAATTGACGACAAAATTCTCTGCTGGTTGGAGTTATTCTGAATTCAAAAGAGTTAGTTGTTGGAATCTCAGCCAAAAGATATCACTGCAGTGTTGAGAAGTGGCATGTGACCATTTCTAATGAGAGAATCCAACCATTGACCTTTGACATTCAATGGTGGTATCATTGCTGAATCCCTACTGTCAACAACCTGGGCATTAATACTGGGCAGAAACTGAACAGAGCCAACCATATAAATGCTGTGGCTACAGAAGCAAATGAGAGGTTGTGAATGCTGCAGCAAGTAACTCATTTCCTGACTCCCCAAAGTCTGTCCACTCTGCAAGACAGGTTAGGAGTGATTGAATGCTCGCCACTCACCTGGAGGGGTGCAGCTCCAACAACACTTAAGCTCAGCACCATCCCAGGATAAAGCAACCTGCTTAAATGGTATCTTTTCAATTCTTCCAATTTGCATTCTGATCGCCACCGATGTACAGCTACAGCAATGTGTACCACCTGCAAGGTTCATTGTAAAACTTACCATGACTACTTAGACAGCACCTTCCAAACCTGTGACCTTTACCACCTGGAAGGACAAGGCTAGCAGATACATGGGAACAGTGCTATCTGCAAGTTTTCCTCCAAACCACACACTACCCTGGAACTATATCGCTCTTCCTTTACTGTTTACAGTCAAAATCCTGGAACACACACCTTCCCTAACAGAACTGTGGGTATCCTTACACATCATGGATTTCAGGGATTCAAGAAGGCAAGAGACTGCCAACTTCTTGAGGACGAATAGAGATAGCAATGAATTGTCATTCTGTGAATGAACAATGTTACAGAACAGAGGTGGCCTTCTGCCTTTTGCAGGTGCTGGCTCTTTGAAAGATGTATCTAGCAACTTCCATTGTCCCACTCTTCTCTCAAATGCCTACAGTTTTATTTCTATTTCACATAATAATCCAGTTCTCTCTTTTATGTTATTATTGAATCTGATTCCACAACTAAGTGGTAGTGCAGTCAAGTTGCTGAATGTTTTAAAAAAAAATTATTCTGGAGTGTGGAGGCTCAGTCTTTGAGCAAGACGAGATCAATAGACTTCTACATATTAAAACATTAGTGGAAATGGGAATAGTGCAGCAACATGGTTAAGATGGGGGAAATCAACAGTGACCTCATCGAAAGGTGGGGTGAACTCAAACGGCTAAATAGTCCATTACCGCTCCTACTGGCCGTATTTTACTTCCTCATTTCACTGCTGATTCTTTTATCTTAATGCTCAGTCCACAGGTTACCAAACCTCTACCACCGGAAACTGTTTTCCCTCTTTTTTTTTTCCCCCTGTTGTCATGCTTTATGATTTTTGGTCACATTACCTTCCCTGCTGCAAGAGCAACCCTAATTTCCCTCATCTCGCCACTCTGTGAGCTATTGTAGTAAACCTTCTCTTTGCAATATCTATGTCTTTTGTCATCCTTAATGTTTGATATTCACAATTAGCCACAAAACACAATACAGTTAGCCAACCTTTCATAAAGGTTTCGTATCTCTTCCTTGCTTTCTTTGTTTAGTAACTCTATTTAAGTCAAGAATCCTTTATATCTTTTAATAGCTTTTGTAATTTGAGTTGCTCATTTCAAAGACTTGTATGCAGATATACACTGACATCTCTGTTCTTGCATTCCCTATTAGATTGTGCCATTTATTTTTTATGTTCTCTCCTCATTCATCCTAGTGAATATTTTACAGTATTAAATATCATCTAATATGTGTCTTCCCATTTTGCTCAAGAGTTCCAAAGAAGACTTATTTGGGACCAAATTTTAACTATCTTTGTATAGATGCTGTAGAGCTCGGAATTTTTCCAAAGCTTTGTTTTTATTTCTGTTTTCATTGTTTTTGAGTTGGAAACATATTAATAAAGAAAATTAAAGTAAGGCAAAAACAAAGAACTGCACCTGCTGGAAATCGGAAACAAAAACAAAAATTGCTGGAGAAACTCAGGACGTCTGGCAGCATCTGTGGGAAGAAAATACAGTTAACTTTTCAAGTCCGGAGACTCTTCAAGACCAACAATCACTGGACTTGAAAAGTTAACTCTATTTTCTTCCCACGGATGCTGACAGACCTGAATTTCTGTAATCGAGAAAATTCTCTTGTATGCATTTAAGGAAATCATCCACCTCTTTTCTTATATACTTATGTCCTCAGCCAATATTAAGTTAATTGAATTCAGTTAACACCATAGCAAACTTTGCCTGCTCTGTCCCTTTTCCAGTATTTTATGGCCTTTGGTGCATGTGACTGAGAGCCATGTGTGCATTTTATGTGTAATGTTTAAAATGAAAAATCTTCTTATTGCATTCTAGAATTTTCACAGGATCTACAAGACTTGACGGAAATGCTATTGGTAAGTGCTGATTATCAATATTTTTAATATTTCTATGTCCGTTTACTCCACTGGTGCATTGGATAACATTGTAGTTATTTTTTATTTGCAGTTGATTTTGTCCGCTGGCTTTGTGCTGTTTCCATGGATGAGTTAGCCTCACCAACACATCCACGAATGTTCAGTCTACAGAAGATTGTTGAGATATCTTATTACAACATGGGGCGAATAAGGCTACAATGGTCCAGAATATGGGAGGTCATTGGAGACCATTTCAATAAGGTAATTTTAGATTAGATTCACTACAGTCTGGAAACAGGCCATTTGGCCCAACCAGTCCATACTGACCCTCCGAAGAGTAACCCACACAGATCCATTTCCCAACACTTCACCCCACTAATGCATCTAACACACAGGCAGGAATTGAACCTGGGTCGTTGGTGCTATGAGGCAGCAGTGCTAACCACTGAGCCACCGTGCCACCCTAATGTTCTGAAAGTAATTTGATCTATCATAAGCTCATTTTAAATGTGCTTATTTACTTGTCCAAATGAAAAAGTATTTTACGATGTTTGCATAACTATTTACTTCTCATGGTTCCTTAGCTCAAGTGTTGATGCAAAGAATTTATCCTTAATGCCATGTTATCAATTACATTTTTGGCATGATTGTGTTTATTATGTATAGATTTTTGTACACCAGCATTTATTCAGTCAAAAACAGCTACTACTGGACTTGCACCTTGTACATTTAAAAATGCTGTTGCATTGGGAGCTTAATGTGTCTTCCACTCCTTGATGCAGATTAACCCTGCCTACTCCCTCATAATGCTTGGTATTTAATATTAAGATTTGTTTGGTAAATGTAACCAACATTGGAAATTATATAAATTTTACTTAGTTGTTTTTTTGTTCCTCAGCCTTTTTGACCTTGTCGCCTGATCACTTCTCTCTCTTATCACTAATCATCCATAATATACTTTGTTACATTCCCCATAGAGACTAATAATTTTAAAGAGAAAATTGAACTTCCAATTCTATAAGAACTAGGAGTAGGCATAGGCATTTCAACCCCTCGAGCTTGCTCCACCATTTAATATGATCATGGCTGATCTTATCTTGGCTTCAATTCCTTTTTGCTGCCTGGCCTCCTCAACCCTGCAACTCATTATGACTTAAAAATCTGTCTATCTCCTTAAGTTTATTCAACATCCACTAAAGTGAGGTAGTGAATTCCACAGATTCACAACTGAAAGAATAAGATGTCAATATTAGACCTACAGCTGTTCTCAGGATTCTTGCTGTGGTCTGATTAATACCTTGTATAGTTTGAGAAAAACTTCTGTACTCATACACTACATTCCCTTTGAAATAAAGGCTAATGTTCCATTTGTTTTCCCTATTACCTGCTATGTTTAGATGCTGGCTTTTTGCGATTCATGGACAAGGACTCCCAGATCCCCCTGTTCAGTTGCTTTCTGCTTTTCCATTTGTACTAAGACAACTTATCATCTCCACCTAACTTTAGCCTTTATTTTACCATTTTTTTTGTTGTCTACCCTCTAGAGACCAGTTCTCCATCTACCCTGGTCCATTGCCTTCATCATTTAACATTCAATTGAGTTTTGTTTGCAGTGTCATAGTAGACTGTCTAATCAGATTGAAATATCCAGTGTCATTACTATAATGCACATTTATTTTGTTCACCATATATGATCTTCTCATACGAATTTGTAATATTTAGTGGATGAAATAAACCCATTGAATTGACTTTGATTAAAGTGATTTTTTATAGTGTTATTATGAATTTTGTATTGCCCATCTATTATCAGGTTGGCTGTAATCCCAATGAAGATGTTGCCATTTTTGCAGTAGACTCTCTGAGGCAGTTATCAATGAAATTCTTAGAGAAAGGAGAACTTGCTAACTTCAGGTTTCAGAAGGATTTCTTGAGACCATTTGAGCACATAATGAAAAAGAACAGGTAAAGTTACAAATGAACAAAATTTTAAAAGAAATTGTTTCCTTTCTGTAGTCAAATTTCAATTTCATGCAGAAATTATATAGAAACTATTGTAACAGATGAGTTATAATAAAAATGGCTCATATTTGAAAAGTCGTAGATATATGTTATACAGTACCAAAATTACATTTTATTTGCTATATAATCAGTGTAATTTTAAAAATAATTTAAGAAGCAGCAAGATAAGTTGTTGAAGATGGCATCTTTTTCTAATGATATTTGAATACAAAAATTGTCTTCACCTTCTGTAATTTTTAGCAAAGATATTTTAGGTTACATGTTTGGAAATCAAGTTTTGTAAACTAGGGTAGATGTTCAGGTTAGCTTAAATAACATATGTTCAAGCAATCTATGTACAAGCTCCCCCTTTCTTCACCTGTTACTTATGCTTACAAAGAATGCATGTTTCACCATACACCTGTTGATTTTACAGTTGCATATGTTAAATGCTTTCATCTGTATTCTTAAAAATTTCTTCTTTAAACCTGAAGATCGCCAACAATCCGTGATATGGTGGTTCGGTGTATAGCTCAGATGGTTAACTCGCAGGCTGGCAATATTCGTTCTGGGTGGAAGAACATCTTCTCTGTCTTTCACCTGGCCGCTTCCGATCAAGATGAGAGTATAGTAGAACTAGCATTTCAAACCACAGGGCATATTGTCAGTGAGTATACTTTCAGTGTCATCCAGTTTATGAAATTTTGGAAGTACGATTCATTTAACAGTGATGTTTTTAATAAATAATAAATTCTGACACCCCCTCCTACTCAATCTAAAGTTAGAATTTAAAATGGACAAGCATGTATACCTTCAATTTTTTGAACTGCTCCATATAAAGAAGGACCATCCTTCTTTACCTTTCACAGTCTAGTACCTGGTCTAACCACTCAGTAGTTTTCTATGCCCAACCATGAAAATCAAAGCATCATGGAAAGTTTATGTTGGGTGAATGATGTTGATTTTAACTCTCGACCTTGATGCACATCCTATTGATCTCACTTTGACCAGTCAGAGTACTACTTCACTTTTGACACTTATCCCTAATTTACTGCATGCTGCTGATATCTGTCACAATTTTGCAATTTGGATTTTATATCTAAATTATAACAATGCACAGAGATGATGCAAGTATTAATGTTTTAATATTATGACCTCAGAAATCATTTCTTTTTATGGATTTTAATGTTAATTATAGAGTATAAAATTACTTTTATAGCGTGATCACTTGACTTCTCATCAGCAATGCTTGATAATTGAATTTCAGCAATGACAATTAAATGTATTTGTATTTCTTAACAACAGTATTGGACCAATTTAAATAGTCCAACTCTTCAGTTTTGAACTTACTGCTTCTTTTCATCTCACCCTTTAGTATCTTAACACATGAGAATCTCCAATTGTCGTTGTCATATTTGAGGAGTTGGTGATATAGCAGTCATGTCACTAGACTAATAATCTAAAGGACCAGGCTAATGCTCTAGATGCATGCGTTCAAATCCCTCTACTGCAGCAGGTGGAATTTAAACTCAATTAATTAATCTAGAATATAAGGCTGGTAATCATGACCATGTCAGGTATCCCCAGTTGCTGTTCTAGTTCTCTCATGTATTTTATGAAATCTGCCATCCTTGTCCAATGTGACACCAGACCCACAACAATATGATTGGTTTGAAACTGCCATCTAAAATGCCCTAGTATGTAAGTACAGTTGGGAATGAGCAGCAGATGCTGGGCTTGCCAGCAATGCCCAGGCTTCATGGAAGTACAAAGAAGATACAATTGCTTATTTTACAATTAGAGAGTCCTGATAGGATAAAATTGCTTAAAGTATGTATCTATAAAACCCAACAGAATTATTAACTTCTGTGTTGATTTCATACCCTTCCAGCTCCCTGTGTCCATATTTGTAACTTGTCACATTGTAGTTCCTCTTCTGCAAGTTCCTTTCATTTCTTATCTTTGCTACAAAACCCCAGTGTCACAATCATGTCAGTTTCTGTTCTTGCCAACTTGTTCTAGATTTTCATTGAATTTTGCACGAGTATGGAATATGCCCTTAAAAAGATTCTCTTGCAAGCCCAGATCTAAATATGCGCTGTCTTTTAACTGCATGTTTTGCCTGAGGCCAGCAATCAAATTGAACTCGATGCAATTGGATTTTTCCTTTTAATTGAAATGGAAATTCTCATGCTTTGAAATGTAAAATTTGATATTCATTATGTTTTGTGTTCCATTAAATGAAACATTTAAACTAAGTGTTGTGGCATAGTTGTTAATAAAGCTTCAAGGATCTTGTCTTAAAGCACGAAACTTGTTTTGGGGGGTGAAAATAACAAGCAATTACTAAACCGGATTTAAAGTTTGACCTCATTCTCAAAGTAAACTAGGAAAGAAGGCTATGGGATAAAACTAATGAATATAATCGAAATAGGATGGAGTATTGCTGTGTAATTTTCTCCAACTAATAAACTAATAGACTATTTATTGTAAGTTACAGCTATAAATCAGGTTTAATGAGAAGTTAAGCAAAAGTTTAAATAAAACTCAGATTTCACTCAACTCAATTCCTACTTCAACATTGAACAAAAGTTGTATTTTTAAGTAGATCACATAGGAACAGCTTTCAGCAGTTGTATGTGGAGTAAAACTTTATCTTCAGCATCAATGTTCATAGTTTTCCAACAGCCTCAGTTTGTTAACTGCCTGCTGAAGTTGTAGGTTACTGAAGTAATTTTGATATTCTAGCTTCTCCTTACATTGAAATTCAAACTGGGACCAGTGAAGTGCATCTCAACAGCCCAGCTAATAAAAATAGTGCCCAAGAAAATTGGATCTGACCGATGTAATGCCTAACAAAGTGATAGACAAAAGTGAAATGGAAAAGTATCTATAAAGTCCAAGTTAAATGGCCCAAGCACAAGCAGTAATCCAGTAATATATGGAGATAAAGAATATGATAAGAGGTGTTATACTTTGGCACCGTCTTGTAAGAAAGCTTATATTTTCAAATGTACTTAATTGTTTGATGTAATATTGTATCACATTAGTTAATATGATGAAAGCTATGCCTGTAAGTTGTTTTGCACAGCTAGTTGATAAGTTGGGATTCAAAGGAAAATGGCAATTAATGCCTTTCTCTGAATGTCTTGTGATAGCTGAAACAGCATTTTCTGTTGTAATACAAGCTAACATCAAAGTGTGATCAATGGAGGGTTTGTTGAATAAGTGGATATATTTTGAAGAGTAAGAAAAGTTTATACAACCTGAATACCTTAACAGAAGCGACATTACTTCTGATCCTCAGAACAATCCCTCTTATTTCCTTTGCAAGTGTAATTACACATTTAATTCGTAATGATTAAACTTTAGTTCATATTGAATGTTTAGATCTTAATGTGGATTTTGAATCAAAAATGTCAATTGTTAATTTGAAAGCTAGTTAATAATAATGAGTTTTAATATACTTCATCTTTCCAAATTCTATTTTCTCAGTGAATGTATTTGCAAAGTATTTTCCAGCAACAATAGATTCTTTTCAAGATGCTGTGAAATGTTTGTCGGAATTTGCCTGCAATGCTGCTTTTCCTGATACAAGTATGGAAGCAATCCGCCTCATTCGGCATTGTGCAAAATATGTTTCCGAGAGACCACAGGTGAAATATTGATTACTATATATTTACATCATTTATATATTTCTAGTAGAAATTTTGAAACATAATCTATTGAAGGCGCTGCAATATGATGTAGCTAATTGTGTGAAAATGTTCAACATCACATCAGTGAGTTGGCAGTGGTTATTGAACATGGAACATTACAGAGCAGTACAGGCCTTCAGCCCTCAATCATGCACCGACCTGTGGAACCAATCTGAAACCCATCTAACCTACACTATTCCGTTCTCATCCATATTCCTATCTAATGACCATTTAAATGCACTTAAAGTTGGCGAGTGTACTATTGTTGCGTGTAGTGTATTCCATGCCCCTATTGCTCTGAGTAAAGAATCTGCCTCTGACATCTGTCCTATGTCTATCCCCTCAATTTAAAGCTATGTCCCCTCGTACTAGCCATCGCCAACCGAGGAAAAAGGCAGTCACTGTCCAATCTATCTAACCTTCTGCTTATCTTATATGTCTCAGCAAAGTCTCCTCTCAACCTTATTCTCTCTAATGAAAACAGCATCAAGTCCTCAGCCTTTCCTCGTAAGACCTTCCCTCCTTACCAGGAAACATCCTTATAAATCTCTGAACCCTTTCTAAAGCTTTCACATCCTTCCGATAATGCGGTGACCAGAACTGTATACAATACTCCAAATGTGGCCGCGTCAGAGTTTTGTACAGCTGCAGCATGATCTATGGTTCTTAAACGTAATCCCTTGACCAATAAAAGCTAACACACTGTATGCCTTCTTAACAACCCTATCAACCTGGATGGCAACTTTCAAGGATCTATGTGCATGGACACCGAGATCTCTCTGCTCATCAACACTACCAAGAATCTTACCATTAGCCCAGTACTTTGCATTCTGGTTACTCCGACCAAAATGAATCACCTCACACTGAACTCGATTTGCCACCTCTCAGCCCAGCTCTGCAGCTTATCTATGTTTCTCTGTAATCTACAACATCCTTCATCACTATCCACAACTCTACCAACCTTAGTTTCATCCGTAAATCGACAAACCCATCCTTCTATTCCCTCCTCCAGGTCATTTATAAAAATGATAAACAGCAGTGGACCCAAAACAGATTCTTGTGGTACACCACTAGTAAGTGAACTCCAGGATGAATATTTTGCATCGACCACCATCCTCTGTCTTCTTTCAGCTAGCCAACTTCTGATCCAAACTATTAAGTCACCCTCAATCCATACCTCCGTAATTTGTGCAATAGCCTACCGTGGGGAACCTTATGAAATACCTTACTGAAATCCATATACACCACATCACCCACCTATTTGGTCACCTTCTCAAAGAACTCAATAAGGTTTGTGAGGTATGACCAATCCTTCACGAAACCATGTTGACTACCCCTCATCAACTTATCCCTATCGAGATGATTATAAATCCTGTTTCTTATAACCCTTTCCAACACTTTACCCACAACCAAAGTAAGGCTCCCAGGTCTATAATTTCCAGGGTTGTCTCTACTCCCCTTCTTGAACATGGGAAAAACATTTGCTATCCTCCAGTCTTCTGGCACTATTACTGAAGACAATGATGACATAAAGATCAAAGCCAAAGGCTTGAGAATCTCCTCCCTGGTCTCCTAGAGAACCCAAGGATAAATCCCATCCGGTCCAGGGGATTTATCTATTTTCAGAATTTCTAACACCACCTCCTTGTGAACCTCAATCCCATCTAGTAGCCTGTTTCTCAGTATTCTCCTTGACAATATTGTCTTTTTCCAGTGTGAATACTGACGAAGTTCAGTATTCCCCTATCTCCTCTGGCTTTACACACAACTTCACACTTCTGTCCTTGATTGGCCCTAATCTTGCTTTGATTTTCTTTTATCCCTGATATGCCTATAGAAAGCCTTAGAGTTTTCCTTGTTCCTATCTGCCAACAACTTCTCATGTCCCCTCCTGGCTCCTCTTAGGTCTCTTTTTAGGTTTATCCTGGCTAATCTGTAACTCTCAAGTGCCCTAACTGAGCCGTTACATCTCATCCTAATGTAAGCCGCCTTCTTCCACTTGACAAGAGATTCAACTTCCTTAGTAAAACACAGCTCCAGCGCTCGACAACCTCCTCTTGGTACATATTTATCAAGGACCCGCAGTAGCTGGGCCTTAAATAAGCTCCACATTTCTATTGTGCCCATTCCTTGCAGTTTCCTTCCCCATTTTATGCACTTAAACCTTGCATAATCGCATTGTAATTGCCTTTACCCCAGCTATAGTTCTTGCCCTGTAGTGTATATCTATCCCTTTCCATCACTAAAGTAAACATAACTGAATTGTAGGCACTATCACCAAAGTGCTCACTTACCTCCAAATCTAACAGCTGGCTGGGGTTCATTACCCAGTACCAAATCCAATGTGGCTTCGCCCCTTGTTGGCCTGTCTACACACCATGTCAGGAAACCCTCCTGTACACATTGGACAAAACTGACCCATCTAAAGTACTTGAACTACAGTATTCCCAGTCAATATTTGGAAAGTTAAAGTCCCCCATAACAACTACCCTGTTACTCTCACTCCTATCGAGAATCATCTTTGCTATCCTTTCCGCTACATCCCTGTAACTATTTGGAGGCCTCTAGAAAACTCCCAACAGTGTGACCTCTCCTTTCCTGTTTCTGATCTCAGCCCATACTACCGTAGTAGATGAGTCCTTAAACATCCTTTCTGCAACCATAATACTGTCCTTGACTAACAATGCCACACCACCCCCCCTTTTACCATTTTCTCTGTTCTTACTGAATCCCTGAACCTGCAATAACCATTCTTGTCCCTGCTCTACCTATGTCTCTGAAATGGCCACAACGTCAAAATCCCAGGTACCAACCCATGCTGCAAGTTCACCCACTTTATTCCAGATGCTCCTGGCATTGAAATAGACATCCTTCAACTTCTTACTTGCTGGTGCCTTCTTGTGATCTTGAAATCTTAGTTCTGACTTCACTATTCTCAACCTCCCGTATACTTGAACTATAATTTCAGTTCCTATCCTCCTGATGAATTAGTTTAAATCTACCCAATGAGCATTAGCAAATTCTTCCCCCAGGATGTTGCTACCCCTCTGGTTCAGATGAAGACCATCCAGTTTGTAGAGGTCCCACCTACCCCAGAAAGAGCTCCAATTATCCAGGTATCTGAAACCCTCCCTCCTGCACCATCCCTATAGCTACATGTTCAACTACTCTCTCTCCCTATTCTTCGCCTCGCTAGCATATGGCACGGCAACAAACCAGAGATAACAATTCTGTTTGTTCTAGCTCACTTAATTTCTGCCTTAAATCCCCATCTCTCTTCCTACCTATCTGGTCCACGACTTTGGGCTGCTCTCCCTCACCCTCTCCCACCCCCTCAAGGATCCCGAAAACATGATCAGAGACCTCATGAACCCTGGCGCCTGGGAGGCAACACACCAACCATGAGTCTCTCTCGTTCACACAGAACCTCCTATCTATTCCCCCAAACTGTGGAGTCCCCAATGACTAATGCTCTGCTCCTCCTCTTCCTTCCCTTCTGAGCAACAGGAACAGACTCTGTGCTAGAGATCTGTACCCAATGCCTTACCCCGGTAAGTCATCTTCCCATGCCCCCCCTCCCCCCTCCCCCCTCCCTCCTCCCCACCGGGCAGCGTGCCCATTCCTGGACGAATCCCCGGCAGCATGCCCATTCCAGGATGAACCCCGGGCAGTGTGCCCTCTCCCTGCT
>NC_057713.1:131745765-131755264 GCF_004010195.1 Chiloscyllium plagiosum
CCCCCCCCAACAGTATCCAAAATGGTATACTTGTTATTGAGGGGAATGGCCACAGGATCCCTGCACTATCTGACAGTAACCCAACTACCTTCTTTAAACTGAGGTGTGACTACCTCCCTGTAACTCCTCTCAATAACCCCCTCTGCCTCCCGAATGATCCGAGCATCTGTGTTATTAGATCCTAATTGAGGAGGATAGTGTGGGTTTGAGGTCTAATTTGGAGAGGGAGGTGGGAATGGAAAAGTATCGATGCAAAGATGTTCTTTCTCATTACCATTTTCATTTTGTTTGGAGCAAAATGTTTCCCATGCACTGTTCAGGATTGGTACCTACACAAGTTACTTTAATTTCAAAATATATTGCAGGCATTCAAAGAATACACCAGTGATGATATGAATGTAGCTGCTGAGGATAGAGTATGGGTGCGAGGATGGTTTCCAATTCTGTTTGAGTTGTCATGCATAATTAACAGATGCAAATTGGATGTAAGAACTCGGTAAGAATCTCTTTCCTCTGAGTAATGAAGCAGTATTTTCAACAGTGCAGTGTGCAGTAAAATAATAAAGTCGATAGGCAGCATATACTTTTCATTTTTATGTTTTATATGTGGTATAGCTACTAAAATGTTTTTTTTTGTTTATTGTGTACTTAGCTTGTCAGTTGCTTTGTGTAATTTAATCAATTTTGCCTCCACCCTTGACTTTAATTATCTATATTGATTACCATTTTAAATCATTTTATTACAAAGGATAAAAATTAAGCAGCAGAGGTCAATACCAACAAAATAGTTTGAATTGTACCAGTATGTGAGAAGTTAGGCTTTTTGTCAATGTTTCAGAATGTTTTGTTGTCCTGTCTCAGAATTGTTCTTGTTCAGCTGAGGTATCGGAGACCGTGTAATACAGAATTGGAATCTCTCAAACCTAACCTAAACATTAATGAACTGAAGCTGCTTTCATACCTGTGCTAGTGGGATGTGCTGTTAGTCCCTGAAATGTTGGTCCTGTGCAGTATCCAGATTCACTGTGGATACTGTCAACACAGACTTTGTTTACACAAAAACTGGGCTTCCAGTTTTAATGAATGCAGCACGTTTTAACTGGGGTTGCTGCCATTTCTACAAGGGAGGAGTTTAGTGTCTTTTTAAGTACACATCAATTACATAGGTTTTGGAAAATTAGGGGCAAGTAATAGTACTCCGTTCTCATGTTGTTCAGCAGCATTATGATACACTAAAGCTCTCAGTAAATGTATACTTTCAGGTTCATTTTAAGTAAAGATACCCAATACAAAGTATTCAATACTTAATAAATGCTTTTATTAGCAATCCTGTTTGTTTGAGAATTGGTTAAATATTAGAACATAGAATATATTTTACCATGATTTCCTCGCACTTTTTGAGGGGGAGGAGACATCATTGTGGTATTGTCACTGGGCTAGTAATCCAGAGACTCAGGTGATGTATATTTGTTCACAGGATGAGGGCTTCACATTTCTTGTCCATCCCTAATTGACCAAAGGGCAGTTAAGAGTCAACCAAATTGCAGTGGGTTTGGAGTAATATATCGGCCAGAGAAGGTAAGGATGGCAGTTTCCTCCCCTAAAGGACGTTAATAAAACAAGTGGGGTTTTCCTACAATCGACAATGGTTTCATGGTCATCATTAGACTGTTAATTGCAGATTTTATTGAATTCAAATTACACCATCTGCCGTGGTGGGATTCGAGCCCGCGTAGTCAGAACATTACCTGGTTCTCTGGATGAACAGTCTACCGATAATACCTCGAGGCCATTGCCTCCCATGTTCTGGGGACTTCAGCTCAAATCCCACCACCATATATGGTGAAATTTGAACTCAGTAAAAATTTGGAATTGAAAGTCTAACGTTGACCATTGTTGAATGTTATTAAAATTCTAGCTCATTAGTGTCCTTTAAGGAAGGAAAAACTGCTGTCTTACCTGCTGTGGTCTATGTGTGCCTCCAGACACACAGCAATGTGCTTAACTTCCCCCTAGCAATCCATTCTCTTGAAAGCCTCAAAAAAATAACAAATGAAACTGGATGTTTCACTTAGACTCAATCTCAGTACTGGAAATAATAAATCTAGCCCTGTCATTCGAACAAAGCCTTTCTTAAAAAGCATCTGGAGACTAGAGGGTAAATATGAGAGGTATCTCACAGACTGCTTCTGTGCTGTATATCTCTACTCTAGAAGGAAAGAATTGCCCTGGGTATCCATAGCATTGACTCCAAACCCCATGAAGTCTCCTGCCATCAGGAAAAAAAGGCACTTTTTGAGAAAACCTCCTGCTGATTACCATCATGCACCCTCTTCCCCATCCACACTTTCAGTGTCCCTCACTGACACTCACTGTGCATCCCCATTACTGCTTGAGCTGATGGATTTCTAAAGGTCATAGGTGCTAGCCTGGGTCTCTGAGAAGCCAGTAAGAGAGGTAGAGTACACATGACCTCATCCTCACCAGAATGCTTCCCACAGGTGCATATGTTCATCATGGTACTGGTAATAGTCATCTCTGCATCGTCCTATTTGGGATGAGCTTCTACCTTCTCATTGAGAATTACTATCCATTGTGTTGTCTGGCACTCTGACCAGCCTTACTGCAGTAATAAAGACTGGCTTAGCCACATATTATGAATGGATTTTTAAAAAAATTAACAGTCTAGTCTTTACAAAATCCTCAAACTGGAAAGGGAAGTTGTTTGATTTGGAGGGGTGGAAATCTGAGGCTTTGTGGTGGAATAAACAATAAGCCAATTTGGATTGTAACTTTCTTGTAGATTCTGCTACATTGCTCTGGCATGATATATGGGATGCACAACTAATTCTACTGTCATTAGTGATATTCACACTGTGACTAAGGTATAAGAATATCGTTGATGTATGTTCAGGACTGGCATGAGGCTGCTTGTTTTTATCCTGCTGCAGGGGATTAACCGTGATGTTTGAAATAATGAAAACTTATGGTCATACTTTTGAGAAGCACTGGTGGCAAGATCTCTTCAGGATTGTTTTCAGGATCTTTGACAATATGAAACTTCCAGAACAGCAGACTGAGGTAAGGAGTTGCAGTTACTCTTGAGTGTAATGAAGCTGACCCACCCAAGATCAAATGATTAAAAGTATTCATATTTATAATGATTTATAGAGGTAATCTAGTAGACATGTACAATACAACAAATACAGAAAGATATTGCAGTTGTGGTGGCAGGTTGAAGTTTGGGATACAATATTAACATCAGAATATTCTTATTTTTCAGAAAGCTGAATGGATGACCACCACTTGTAACCATGCACTTTATGCTATTTGTGATGTATTCACACAGTACTTTGAAGTACTCAATGACATCCTCTTGGATGATACATTTGCACAATTATATTGGTGTGTACAGCAAGGTAAGGTTAACAGAGAAATATTTTAACAAGAGCACAAGCAATGCAGTTTTTGCTATCTTTCATACTAACATCACGTACTTTATAAAAATACGTTAAGATTTTAGCGAGTTTTGAGAAGATTTGTAACTCAGGTTGAGGTTCTGGAATTAGGTTTGCTCGCTGAGCTGGAAGGTTCATTGTCCAGACGTGTCGTCACCCTACTAGGTTACATCTTTAGTGGCATAAAAATCATTAAAGAGGAGACAAACAACAACAAACTGCCATTCCTAGATGTCACAGTAGAGCGAACAGCTAATGGGTAACTTCAAACCAGCGTCGACAGGAAAACAACACACACAGACCAAATACTGAACTACAGAAGGAATCATCCCAACATCCACAAACGAAGCTGCATCAGAACATTATTTCAATGAGCCAACACACACTGCAGCACAGAAGAACTACACAGAGCAGAGGAAAATCACCTATACTGTGTATTCAAAAAGAATGGGTACCCAATGAACACAGTCTGCTGATTTCTCAGCAACAAACCCAAACAAACAGACAAAACACATCCTGAAACCCTAGCCACTCTCCCCTACATCAAATACATCTCTGAAATGACTGCCAGACTACTCTGACCCCTTGGCATCACGGTAGCTCAAAAAACCACCAACACACTAAAACAGCAGCTAATTAACTTGAAAGATCCTATACCGACACCAAGTAAAACTAATGTCATTTACAAAATACTGTGCAAGAACTGTAACAAACACTACATTGGACAAACAGGCAGAAAACTAGACATCAGGATATATGAACACCAACTAGCCACAAAACAACATGATCCCTTCTCACTAGTATCCTTACATACAGATAAGGAAGGACACCACTTCGACTGGGACAACACATCCATCGTAAGACAAGCCAAACAGAGACGCACAAGAATTCCTAGCAGCATGGCATTCCAACCGGAACTCTATCAACAGACACATCGAGTTAGACCCAGTCCACTACCCCTTGAGAAAAAGAACAAGAAATGACATCACCAATCCAAAGAAACCCAAACATATAAATAGAAAGCGGGAATCATGTACACTGCTTCGCCTGAGGCCCATTGAAGATGTTACCTAGTAGGGTGACGAAACGTCTGGAAATGAACCTCCCAGCTCAGCAAGTAAACCTACACCCACTTTGATTTTAAACAGTACAGCACAGGAATAGGCCCTTTGGCCCATCAACCTTGTACCAATTCCGAATCCTTATCAGACCCATTGCTTATTGCCCCCACACAGTTTCTATCCTGCTGTTTGCCTCACTTCATTCTGGCTGATGAAAGGTGGTCATGCAATTTGTGAATTTTTTTCAGATGACCGTCCAGCCTGTGCGAGAGATATTCTGGCTTGTAGAAAATAAATTCTTAGGTTGAAGCCTGAATTTTCACAGCAACTGTGTTGTCAGTTCAGACTGTTATCACTTGGACCAAAGCTAAAACAGTAACGTAAACTCAGTCCGTACCTAACATTTCTGTGCAATGAATCAGTATGAAACTTCCTGTTGTACGTTTGCTGTATTTTCTTTCGAGGTACTGAAATTGCCTTAAAACTCTTATAGCTGTACTGTTAAATTGCTGAAGTCTTTTATTAATAATTCTATTATTAAGTCTTTTTTTCCTCCACAGATAATGAACAGCTGGCTCGATCTGGTACTAATTGTCTGGAGAATGTTGTCATTCTGAATGGGGAAAAGTTTTTGCCAGAAACTTGGGACAAAACTTGCAACTGTATGTTGGACATCTTCAAGACTACAATTCCTCATGCGTGAGTTGGAAAAAAGTTCTTTCTTCACAAAGAGTTCTATGTCATGAGGTTTATAACAATCCTTTAAAAATTGATAACACATTTTATAAAGTATCACTTCTTAAAGGTTTCAGTACAATATTAGGTGTCAGTTATATTTTAGTAAAAGGTGATGTACTCGTACAGTCTTGAGTGTCTGCAACCTTTAAATATTGGCTTTTAGAGAATCAATTCTTTCTCAGTATTTTATTCCCTTTTCCATTTCTGAAGAAATCAATGAATTGGCATCACTGCCATTGGTATCCATTAATTAATTAAGAAGGTTGATGGAGAGATGATGGCCTAATGGTATTGTCACTGAATCTAGAGACAGGTAATGTCCTTAGGTGCGGCACAGTGATTTAGCATTGCTGCCTCTCAATGATCTGCCAGGAACTGGGTTCGATTCCAGTCTTGGGTGACTGTCTGTGTGGTGTTTGCACATTCTTCCTGCGTCTGTCCTCCAGGTGCTCCAGTTTCCTCGCACATTCTAAACATGGCTGAAAATGTGCTGCTGGAAAAGCGCAGCAGGTCAGGCAGCATCCAAGGAGCAGGAAAATCGACGTTTTGGGCATGAGCCCTTCTTCAGGAACCTGAAGAAGGGCTCATGCCCGAAACGTCGATTCTCCTGTTCCTTGGATGCTGCCTGACCTGCTGAGCTTTTCCAGCAACTCATTTTCAGCTCTGATCTCCAGCATCTGCAGTCCTCACTTTCTCCTACATTCTAAACATGTGCGGGTTAAGGGGATTGGCCATGCTAAATTGTCTACAGTGTCCAGGAATGTCCAGGTTAGGTGAACTAGCCGTGGTAAATGTGGGGTTTACGGGAATAGGTTTGGGAGTGGGGTGGTGCAGGCTCATGGGCCTCTTTTTGCACTGGAGGGATTCTGTGATTCGAGATCACAAAATTATTGTGGTAAGCAAGTAGGCCATTCAGCCCACTGTGTCTGCACTGTCTCTTCAAATAAGCATCGTTATCTCATCTCCTGTTTCTTCCCAGTACCCTTGCACAATCACCCAGTGCCCCTTTAAATGCCTCAATTGAACCTACATCCACTACATTTCCAGTGAATTCTACACCCTAACTATTCAATGTGTGGGGAAAAAAGGCCTTGCTCACATCACACTTGCTTCTTTTGAATCCTTTAAATCTCTGGTCTCCTGCTCTTTTATAATAAAACAAAACAAAGAACCATGGACGCTTGAGATCGAAACAAACAAAAACAAAAATTGCTGGAGAAACTCAGCAAGCCTGGCAGCATCTCTGCAGAGAAAACAGTTAGTGTTTCAAATCCACTGACCCTAAATTACAGTCAATGGACTTGAAATGTTAAATCTGTTTTTGCTCCCATTCTTATTCATTTTACAAGTGGAAACCAGTTCTCCCCCTCTATTCTATCCAGCCCATTCATGATTTTAAAAACCTTTATCAAATTTCTCCTTTCGCCTTCTCCAAGGGAAACAGTCCCAACTTACTCATTCTGTCCTCATAGCCCAATGTTACTTGTTCCTGGAGCCTGTAGATCTGATGGGTCAGTTTTAGCACTTCATTCAGTTGTGGTTGCATCTCAACCAAACTCACTGCTGGCATCAATGCACTTTAGTGTGAACTTTTACACTTCATGCACTTTTTGTATCGAAATCATGAGCCAATTTTCCTGTTCCTCACCGAGATATTTTGAGGTCATTTTATAGAATGACTACCTCCAACTAGCTCAGACCAGATCACCCAGCCAGGGTGGGGTTTGAACCTAATGTTGCTTTGGTCTGCAGTTTAGACCCTCATTGAGGATGAGTAGAGTGAGGGAGAAACTTATTTTGATAGAGTAAAGCTTACATGCGTGAGGGTAATACTCTTTAAATAAAACTTTAAAATATGTTTGAAGACTTCATTTTGTGTTGTTTTCTCCTTTCACATCTGTCTATGTTAAAGCTAATATCTACATTGCCACTTAAGCTGATAATCTGGATAACTCAGGACAATCAATGTTGAGACATAGGACCTTCATTGTTTGTACAGCTCACTGTCACACCAGCTGGTGCATTTACCCATTGAATTGTTATTGCATGTTAACTCAAATAGGACATTTCATTGCTTTTAAACATTACTATTTGCCAATAATGCATTACCTGATAGATATGACATTGGGCTAATGACCCCATCATTTCTGGTTTGATCATATGATTCATTGAATTTGACAGACATATTAAATAACTGAGATCAATTTGCATTTCACTCTGATTTGGAATTTTGTTGGAGTGTGAGCACATCTATAGGCAACGACATTGAGTCCTGCTGTAGCATGGCCTTAGAAATATTGTGATATGATTGTGAAAATTTCTGTATTTCACGATTCAGAGTTTGCATTTTGTTTAAATTCTGGATTTAAATGATGCTAAAAATGCTAGTTCACACTACAGGAGGTATTGTATCTGGAGTAGATTAAGTGAGTTCTGTCATGAGAGCATTGTTTAAATTTTATTTTTTAAGTGCAGCAGAATTCATTTTTGAATAATTTATGTATTTTAGATTATTATCGTGGCGACCCTCTCACGCTGAAAGTGATTCTTCTTTGCAAGCTGATACTGGAGAAAAACAGTTGGTATGCATTTCATTCTTTCCCTAATTAGCATATTAGCGTCAACTTGCAAAGGGAATATTGCTGACAACCGATCTTTAAAATATTAATATAGGCTTCAAAATATCTTGGAACTTTTTTTTATAGATATTTTTATTAGAAATTTAACATTTTTACAAGTTTACAAAAATAAACAAAACTCTCAGATATAAACATTGATATACAATTAGCTCAAATATACAATAGCCAGAATTAAAAAAAAACAAAACAAAACAAAACCGAAAAAAAAAACTATCTACTAATCTAACCTACAACTAACCAGAATGTATATTTAAGTCTCTTACATGCTCGGGATGTATTAGCATCAGATATAATAAAATCCGTATTCGTGCGGGATTCCTCCCCCGAGGGGCCCCGGACCAGCCAGGTTTGTAATCTCAATTAAATAAAAGCCCTTGTTAGGATAGCCGAAATATCTGTAATTCAAAAAGGGCTGCCATATTTTATGAAATAATTCGGTCTTTCGGTGCACCATATTTGTAAGGAAGTCAAGGGGAATACATTCCATAATTAATCTGTGCCTATTTGAAAGTCCAGGGGGGCCCTCAGCCGCCCAATTCACCAAAATATTTTTCCTTGCACAGAAAGAAAGAATAGAAAATAGTCTCTTCCCGTACGTGTCCAGGGAGGGAAAGTTCGAAAAGCCCAAGAGGAGAGATACAGGGTCCACTTTAATTTCCGTTCCTAAAATTTCTGTCAGGGTACTTGCTACTTTAGTCCAATATCTACGGATCTTATGACAGGTCCATAAGCAATGTACAAGAGTGCCCACCTCTATTTTGCATTTAGGACACATTGGAGATGCTCCTGCCTTAAATTTTGCCAATCGAACCGGTGCTATATGGGCCCTATGAAGTATCTTCAGCTGGATAGCCTGGGTTCTGTTACAAATAGTAATTCTTCTAGCATTTTCCCAGATATCATTCCACGTTTCTGTGGAGATTTCTAGTCCCAGATCCTGATCCCATGTTTTAAGCAGATTATCCATATCTCCCGATACTTCATCATGTAGTAAATGATAAATAATACTGACGGAAGATACCCCCACTGGTCGTAGGACACTACATTCTCTATCGGATTTATAAAGACTATCTAATAACGTAGTCTTCCTGTGTATAAAATCTCGAATGTGGAAGTATCGAAAGAGGTCTCCATTAGGTAATCCGAATTTCTGACGCAGCTACTTAAAAGACATCAGGACCCCATCTTTAAATAAATCCCCAAGACATGAGATACCCCTGGCTCTCCAGAGTTTAAAAGTGGCATCTGTTAACCCCGGTTGGAATCCCCATGCTCCCACTATCGGTGCATAGGGGGATGTTTTATGTGAATTACCCTCATTTTGCCGCATTATATTCCAAGCCTTGATTGTATTCAGTATTATAGGGTTTTTACAGTGATCTGTAATGATTTTCCTCTTGTCTGAGAATAAAAGGTTAATAAGTGGGTATTTTACTTGAGAAGCCTCGATGTCCAACCAGATTGAATGTGGATCAGACAAGACCCAATCAGCTATATAACTTAATAGGGAACTTAATTGATATTTCCTAAAATCTGGGAAGTCCAATCCACCCCTTGCCTGTGGAAGCTGTAGCTTCTTCAGCGTAATGAGGGGCCGCCTATG
>NC_057713.1:131756925-131778630 GCF_004010195.1 Chiloscyllium plagiosum
AAAATCTCTACCCTGTGGATGGAGACATCTCCATACATCTACTAATCCTAATTCTTTGTTCAGTTCCATCAATTGTCTAGATCTGGGAGATACTCCTGCTGTACTCTTGGGAATCCTATCTATTTCCGGATCCTTAATACAATTAAAGTCTCCCCCTATAATTATGTGACGGGCATCAAAAGCCATCAATTTTGAAAAGGCTTCCGTTATAAATTTAAAGGGGTGTGCCGGGGGGCAGTACAAATTTAAAATCCCATATTCCTCTCCATTTATGAGGGCTTTAATCAAGATATATCGTCTAGATTCGTCTTTTATCTGCTTTAGGATTTTGAAAGGGAAATTCTTCCGAACAAGAATAACAACTCCCCTGCTTTTTGAGCTAAAAGAAGAAAAAAAGGCCTGATCAAATCCCCCCTGTCGTAATTTCAAGTGTTCTTTATCCGACTGGTGTGTCTTCTGTAGGAGAGCTATATCAACTCTTTCCTTCTTAAGATTTGATATTATTTTCTTCCTTTTAACTGGCGAATTACTCCCCTTGACATTCCAGGTGCACCACTTAACCAACTGATCAACCATAATCCTCTGGGCCAATCCGAGACCCATCGGGAGGGGGAACCCTATCCAGAACATCCAGAGCGTACAACATATAAAATTTACAAAAATAAAACCTCTTTAATACACCCACAACAATACAATAAAAAACTATTTCTAAATAAAAAAAATATAAAACGTATCTAAGTGGAGATTTTCCCCCTTGTTCCCAGGGAGTGTCACTTCCTCTCCAAACGTCCATCATATCCTCTCCCAACCAATGCCCCACCCTTGACCCAGGCACTGCTCAATAAAATGAGGAGAATTCAAATATAATACAAAGCTAGAGTTAACAATGAGCACCCTACCCCCACCCATACCAACACCTGGATATATTTGGTAATATTAATACCATATATAAACATATAACTATAAAATTACCACGTCAACAAATAATAATTAAAGATAATAATACAAAATAACAAGGTAAAACAACCCCGCTCCTAAAGACAGAGGTAAAATTGAATAAGGTAACCACCTCCCCCCACCAACATTAACCAACCCCCCCAGCTTTTATATATATATATACACACATGAAAACAACTCCAAGGGGGGGGGGGGGAGAAAATCAAATCCCTCTCCCCCCCCCCATGATAATATTAAACAGTAAGGTAAGAGAAAAAAAAAGTGGGGGGATATAAACCAAAGCAGGGGGGGGAAAGGCAGACCAACATCCATTATGTCTTACAGTTTATCTAAGAGAGTCCAAGAATTCCTTAGCCTTTTCTGGTGATCCAAAGTTATATACGGATCCTTCATGGTTAAAGTGTAACGTCGCTGGATAGCGTAAGGAGTACTGAATATTTAAGTCCCTTAAACGCTTCTTCTCCTCGTCGAATGCCTTCCTCTTTCGAACCAGAGCCGGGGAAAAGTCCTGAAATAGCATGATCTTGGATCCTTTGTAGATCATGGCTTGGGGGTCTTTTCCGAGATTTCTAGAGGCTTCTAGGAGTATCTTCCTCTCCTTGTAGCTCTGCCGCCGGAACAGGACCGGGCGTGGGCGCTGGTTCGAGCCGGGCCCGCGTATTGCGACCCGGTAGGCCCATTCTACCCTTACCCGGCCTGATCCAACTTGCAGATTTAAAAGCTGTGGCAGCCACTGCTCCAGGAATGCTGTAAGCTGGCCTTCCTCTTCCCGTTCGGGAAGGCCCAGCAAACGAATATTTTTTCGATGACCTCGATTATCGAGGTCGTCAATATGATTTTCCAAGGTCCGGACTCGGCGTTCAATTTCTTGAATCTCTCGGTCGTGCTTCTTCAGCGCGGCCGAGAGAGAGTCCCAACGATTTCTGGGTTCTGCAATAAAGGCATCGATCTTCGAGTCAAGCTTGGAAATCATTTCTGCAAGGCTTGTTACTGTTGGTAAGTCCCCCGGGGCGGCTGTGGACGCCTCTGCTGCAGCAGGAGAGGGTGGGGGAGGGGTTCCTGCTTGCTGAGAGCTGTGGGCTCCCTTCCCTTTCGTCATTTTAACTTAGGATTAAATTGTTTAAATGTAATATTGCACAACCAATTAAATTACACAACTATTATAAATGATTTGGTGAGCGTGGTAGGGGGTGGGTGACCCACTGTACCCAAGTCTTGGGAGGAGCACTATAGACTCAGTCTTGCTGGGTCGCCGCCATCTTGGATCCCCCATCTTGGAACTTTAACAGTAATGTAAAACATAAGAACTGTGCAGCACAGATACAGGCCCTTCAGCCCATGATATTGTGCTAAATGTGATGCCAAATGAAACTAATTCCTTCTGCCTGTCCACGGTACATATCCCCCTATCTAAAAGTCCCTGAAACCACTCCACCCAACCCCCCCATCATTATCTGCCTCCACCTCTGGCAGCACCTTCCCATCTCCGACCACCCTGTTTAAAAGAACTTGCCCCTCACGTTCCCTCTCTTAGCTTAAATGCATGCCCTCTAGTATGAGACATAATGTTAGTCATTTTAATGTGCTTCTACTATTGCATTTTTAAGTGCAGTTATTTACTTGAAAATTCTCCCATTTTTCTTCAAATCTGCCAGTGGCACCCTCTGATCCAAAGACAAATAAACTACAAGGGCAAACCAGCGAGGAATGTAAAAACTGACAATGTGTTCCTTTAAACATATAAAAAAGGAGAGGTCCAAATGAACATTGGCCCCTCAGAACATGAATCTGGGGAGACAGTTTTAATAACAAGAAAATGGCAGATGAGCTAACAGATGTGTTGTATCAATCCTTAAGGTGGAAAATATTCCGAACATCCAATTAGTGTTAATGAATATAAGGGAGGAATTAGGTGCCATCGCCATCACTAAAGAATGTTGTCTGGATTAGAGCAGTTTCAGTGGACGCTTTCAGTACAAAGCAGCCACTTGATTGCCATCCTACTCAAACCTTCAATATTGATTCCAAACACCACTGATACTATTGCAATAGTGTGTACTTTCTACAAGATGCACTGCAACAATTCACCAAGCCTCCTCTGAAGACACTTTGCAAAACACCAGTCGTTTTACACCTAGAAAGACAGAAATAGTAATGAAGAAAGTGATGGTATGCTTGTCCTTATTGGTCAGAGCATTGAGTGTAGGAGTTGGGATGTTATGTTGCGACTATACAGGACATTGGTGAGGCCCCTTTTGGAATATTGTGTTCAATTCTGGTCTCCTTGTAATAGGAAAGATGTTATGAAACTTGAATGGGTTGAGATAAGATTTGCAAGAACATTGTCTGGGTTGGAGGAATTGAGCAATAGGGAGAAGCTTATAAACCTTGTAGAGGTTTATAAAATCATGAGGGGCATAGCGAGGGTGAATAATCAAGGTTTTATCCTCCGGATAGAGGAGTCCAAAGCTAAGGGACGTAAGTTTAAGATGAGAAGGGAAAGATTGAAAGGTACCCAAGAGCCAACTTTTTCACACAGAGGGTGATGTGTGTGTGGAATGAGCTACCAGAGGAAGTGGTGATAATTGGTACAATAACAACATTAAGGCGGCATCTGGATGAGTACGTAAATAGGAAGGGCTTGGAGGGATGTGGGCCGAATGGTGTCAAATGGTCCTAGATGAATTTAGGATATCTGGTCAGCATAGACGAGTTGGACCGAAGAGTTTGTTTCTGCTTCTATGCTGGTAACTCTGACTCCAGATAGTATTAGAGAAACTAATGGAGTTAACAGTATTATGATTCCTGGCCCTGATTGGTTTACATCGCATTGCCAGTGGAGGTGATGGAAGCAGGCATGTTAGCAATGTTTAAGGCATATCTTGATAAACACATGAACAGGAGGTAAACAGAGGGATAGAAACCTCATTTGGGGAAAAAAGTAGTGGGTCTAAATAAGGATTAGGAACCGACACAGGCTTGGTGGGCCAAATGGTTGTCTATGCTGTACTCTTCTTTGTTCTACATAGTAAAAGAGGTAGCTGCAGAAATAGTGGATGCATCGATTGTGTTTTTCCAAAAATCATTGGTTCTGGAGAATTACAAGAGGATTGGAAAGCTGCTAATGTGACATCCCTATTCAAAAAGGGAGGGAGGCAAAAAGCAGGTAACGATAGGTTAATTAGCCTAACAACTATTGTTGGAGAGGTATTGGAATCTACTATTAAGAAAATCATAATCTCATCAAGCAGTGTCAGCATGGTTTCGTTGAAGGGAAATCGTGTCTGAATAATTTATTAGAGTTCTTCGAGGAAGTGTGAACCAGAGTGGATAGAGGGGAACAGTAAACGTTATAATTGGGCTTCCACAAGGCGTTTACCACAATCCCTCACAAAAGGTTAAGTCATAAGATAACACCTTATAGTGTTGGACATAGTAAATTGGCATACATAGAGAATTGGCTCATGGGCAGGAAACAGTGAATGGGGATGAGGAGTTATTTTACAGATTGGTGACCCACAAGCAGTAAGGTTCCACTAGGATCAGTGCTGGGACTACACATGTTCACAATATATATTACTGACTTGAGAAAAGAAAGCAAATGTACTATAACCAAATTTGTAGATTTCACAAAAGTAAGCGGAAAGAGATGGTTGTGAGAGGGGTGCAAACAGTTCAGTGAGACTTTGACAAAGGGTCAGTTAGACTCGAAACGTCAGCTCTTTTCTCTCCTTACAGATGCTGCCAGACCTGCTGAGATTTTCCAGCATTTTCTCTTTTGGTTTCAGATTCCAGCATCTGCAGTAATTTGCTTTTATCCAGTTTAAGTGGGGAAAAAAAGTTGGGAAATGGAATATAATGTGAGAAAATGTGAAGTTCCTTATTTTGGAAAAGAGAACAAAAGAGCAGAATATTATTTAAATTGAGAGAAACTGCGGAAAGCTGCAACACAAAAGGACTTCGAGGAGGTAGGACTAGTGCACGAAACAAAGTTAGCTCAGCTGCAGCAGGTAATCAGGAAGCCTAGAGTAATGTTGGCCCTTAGTTCAAGGGTGTTGGAGTAAAAGAGTAGGGAAATCTTTCTTCAACTGTGAAAGGTGCTGGAGATGTCACGTCTGGAATGCTATGAGCAGTTTTGATCCCCTTATTCAAGGAAAGATGTAATTTTACTGGAGTCAGTTCAGAGAAGATTCACGAGGATGATTCCCAATATGGAGGGATTGTTTATCAACAAAGCGTAAACAAGTTGGGTCTCTACTTAAGTTTAGAAGAATAGGCTGATCTCTTTGGAGCATAGATGATTCTAAGAGGCTTAACAGAATAAATGCAGAGAGAATATTTCCCCTCATGGGAGAGTCTAGGACCAGAGGGCATAACCTGAGGGTTAAGGAGCCTAATTAAAGATTGAGATGAAGAGGAATTATTCCCCTACAGGGTTGGAGCTCTTTGCCACAGAGAGCTGTAGGGACAGAGTCTTTGTAAATATTTAAGGCTGAGGTAGATTGTTAATCAGTATGGGAACCAAGGATTGTGAGGAAAAGGGACACAAGGAATGTTAGATCAGCCATGATCCTGTTGCATGGTAGAGTAGATTCGAAGAGCCAAATAGGCTACTCCTATTCCTATTTCTTACAGTGTTATGGTCTTGCAAACCACCAAAACATCCCATTTACACTTTGTTTTGGCATCAACATGCTGTCACCTCACCTTGAAGCTCATCTGTTTTAGAACTCCATGTTTGAATCTCTTCCGTGATATTACTACCCCAGCACAATGTTCAAATGAATTTCATAAAGGTCACAAATCCATTCGTTCTGACTGTAATAATCATAAATGATCACTCAATGTCCTCTTTGAGCTTCTTACAATATTTGGCATAATTGATGGTATGATCCCTTTTTTACGTTTCTCCATACAAGATTGCAATCATTTGGTTCCTTTCTCACCTACCCATACACACGGAGTGAATCAGTCTTTCTCCAGCTAATACCCATCATACCTCCTGAATGTATCAATTCTGTCACCAGGTCTACCTCACCATCACATTACTCAACCCATTTACTCTGGCTAGATTGTCAGATTCTATCCGATCTCTAGTACTGAATGAAAAGAAACTTGCTCCAACTGTGTTTAAGGTGAAAGCCATCGCCTCAGTCTGTCACAAGTGCCATTCCCATAGCACTGGTTTCTTCCCTGTCTTTGGCAGGGCTCAGCTGAACTAGATTGTTTGTAACACAGGTATCACATTTGATCTTGAGATGAGATCTGACCCATGTATCTGGGCAATCATTGAGACTCCCTATATCCACTCTAAAACATGACCTGTTTCCACCCTGACCTGTGCTCACCTTTGGACTTAACTGTTCCCTCATGGTTCTGGCTGGCCTTGCCTTTTCTACACTGCAAACTTTAGATCAGCCAAAAAATCTATTGCAATGTCATTCAAACAAATAGTTCCCCATAGGAATTAATTTGCCACTCAACTATGTACCCTTTGTCATTCACCTCATTTTTATCATTCTGTACACTTTCCATACTCTCCTTGATTCCCTGCAAGGGCTGGTTACAATAAGACAGGGCCCCAATATATACATATTTTTGCCCTCCCCTGCACTTCTTTGTTTCCTGGGATAAAAGGCATCAAAATGCTTTTTTTTTTTAAATGCAGACACATTAGAAAAGGAAAGAAGTTGCCTTTGTAACTTTCTTCCTCTGAAGTTTATTAGAAATTCATATATCACCAATGACATGCAATTAGTCCTCACCAATCTTTAGCTCATACAGCTAGAAATAATTAGTTTGTTTCAAAATACACCTTTGTAAGAAAAAGTATTCGGTAAGGTTAAATGAAGACAAATTGTCACTGATTTATTATTTTTTTCTCTCTCCCTTTCTGCTGGGCTTTCTCCTCCGCACTCCAGCTAATACACTTTCTAAAGTTAACAGAAAAAATCTTCAACAGGTACATAATCACTGGGCACTGTTGTTACACTCACATTCATATAGTCTTTCCGTCTCATAAAGTAACAGAAGTTTTATCTGACTGAAGTTCAGTTTTTTTTTCATCCAGCCTTTCTCCAGTAGCTGAAAAACATTTGATTGAGAAGTTGGAAAAATTATCTCATTGACAGCTCTGGTTGAGGCTGGGAAAATTGCACAGGGTCAAGCTGCAAAATGCTCATCTTCCGCCTTGGAACACTTCAACACCAGGGCATCAATGTGGATACTTTCTCCCCAACCCCACCCGAAACGTCGATTTTCCTGCTCCTCGGATGCTGCCTGAATTGCTGTGCTTTTCCAGCACCACTCTAATCCAGAATCTGGTTTCCAACATCTGCAGTCATTGTTTTTACCAAAATGCTCAGGTTCACAGGTGTAGGCAGAAATGTCAAGTCCAAGCACAGTAAAAGTTATAATTAAGGCCGTCTATTACAAATCACTGTTATAATAAACAATAAAATTGACGAAAATGTGTTTATGCTTTTACTTTGAACACAACTGCAGGTTCGATTGTGAGATATACTTCGTGAAATATGATAATAGATAATGTGCATTGAGATTATCTCTCAAACAATCTAAATTATTGGCATTCTTCCTCAAGGGTGCAAGACTAAACCATTCAGGTTTTAACAAAACTATTGCCAGTTGTTTCGGAGAAGATATTTTGTTCCTGGTAAAGTTGCTGAAGATCAGCTTGTGTGAAAAAAGAATTATATAAAACCTGAGTAGTAATTGTGCCATGAAGTGTAAATTTCAAACTCATATGTAATAAATTGAAGCTTAGAATAATATTGCTTTTTTTGATTATTTAATATAAATCCAATGATACAGATTTTTCTATTGTCTGTTTCCTTTCCTAGGATGCCATTTCTCAAAAGTCAGTTGACATTCTGAGTAAAGGTGATGACCAACAGTCTGTCACCAGTGCAGAGAGGAACCCTTCAGACTGGCGTCAGAGCCAGTTTAGTCTGGTATCCAATACCAGTGATGATGCTACTAAAGCTAAGACACCAACAAGTAAGTTTTTGACAACTAAAGTAAAAATATCACACTTTTCCAAATATTTCACAACATATTTCTTGTAGGATATTGAAATCAAAAAGCATCCAAACCTCTGTCGGCCTTTAGCAACATTTGCAGTAAGGATATAAAAGTAACTTTTCCTGGGCTAGTTTTCTGTTCATTTAACTTCACTTCCACCTTCTCCAAATTAGGAATCTATTTTACCAAAAGGAAATTCTTGAAAATATAATGGTCTAAAATGAGTTTGTTTATGTAATTCGAGTTTTTAATCTGTAAAAGATACATGCTCTTAGGAATGTGAGAAGTTCAGTTTCTGTTTTGTGCTAAGTTAGTGAATCTAGATTGACTTAATGTTTAGGCACAATGCATGTGACCTCATCAGTCCCATGCTGAATAACTACGATTTGACTATCCATGGATCTGTATTTGTATAGAATGTGTAGGAATTTGGCAAGGGCAAGATCAAACTTGTCTTATGTTACCATCCAGCTCTGAGTAATAGACTCAAGGATTGACAAAAAAAAATTAAGAGTTGAGAAAAAAAAAGGTTACAGTGACAAAATCTGAAAATCCCTTAAGTTAATAAAATGCAACAACAATATTTTCATCAGTCACTATGTTTTTTGTACTTGCCCGTGTGCAGCTGTAATTATTTGAAACAAAGAATCAAATACTTATAGAATTCATGTCTTAAGCCTTATGTTACTTTTATTTATTTCGATAAATTTTATGATTCACTGTTAAATTATTTATATTATTAGTATTTCTGAGTAGTTTATTGATTGTATTTTGAATTGCACAAGTTCGAAAATAAAGACGATGATCGATTTCTTTCTTTCTTTTATTTCTTTCAGAACTGTCAGAGCAGAAGTTGTTTGCTGCACTCCTCATTAAATGTGTTGTCCAACTCGAGTTAATTCAGACAATCGATAACATTGTGTTCTTTCCTGCAACCAGCAAAAAGGAGGATGCTGAAAACTTGGCTGCAGCTCAGGTATTGACCAGTTATGTGATTTTTGTTGAGTGTAAACCTTTTTTACTTTGTGGATTAAATAAGTGGCTTAAAGGTTCACAGCAGGTAACCTCCAAAAAAGCACATTCAACATTTGTTAGAAACTGTCTTCTTAATGTGTCCTAGTTTTAAAGCAACAGTGCAAGATAATATTTGACATTTTTGAAATAACAAAGTATTCACTTGTATTTCCGATTCTGTAGCAACGTTGTTAGTTTCGAAAAATATATACCTAAGACATATGGCACTGAGGTAAACACAATGACTGCAGATGCTGGAAACCAGATTCTGGATTAGTGGTGCTGGAAGAGCACAGCAGTTCAGGCAGCATCCAAGGAGCTTCGAAATCGACGTTTCGGGCAAAAGCCCTTCATCAGGAATAAAGGCAGTGAGCCTGAAGCGTGGAGAGATAAGCTAGAGGAGGGTGGGGAGAAAGTAGCATAGAGTACAATAGGTGAGTGGGGGAGAGGATGAAGATGATAGGTCAGGGAGGAGAGGGTGGAGTGGATAGGTGGAAAAGGAGATAGGCAGGTAGGACAAGTCCAGACAAGTCATGGGAACAGTGCTGGGCTGGAAGTTTGGAACTAGGGTGAGGTGGGGGGAAGGGGAAAGGAGGAAACAGAGACTGGCCATTCAGTCCACTTGTTGATTGATCTATGGATTAGTGACTGGTTATCAATGGCAGATACCTGTTTCATCTGTCAACAACTGTGTGATTGGTTCGTGGATAATTGAACAGCTGGGGCTAGGAAAAAGTTATATAGAGAGACAGAGAGAAAAAAGTTGTCCAATTCTTCCCCAGCTTGGGTGTGGTCTCTCTTCTCTCTCTCTGTCTCTCTCTCTCTGTGTTCTGAAGAGTTCAGTTCATCTTGTTAGCTGTGAATTTTAACTAACAACTCAGAGAATTTTTGAGTGAACCAGGTACATAGTGTGTCTCACCAACCAGTGGAAGCATCCAGAGAAAGGTGACTTGAGCAGCTTGCTGGCCAGCAGAAGAGTTATAAGGATCATCTCAACAACAGGACCTGTGAAGCAAAGACTTTCTTTGTCTCTCCAGTTTTCCCCTGTCTGTTATCTCTGTGTGTCTGTGTAAAGGAGAGTTTATAAAGGGATTAGAATTACAATTAATAATATTAAATGACAGTGGTTTATGACTGCTTACATGTAGCTAGTCTAATTACAAGGACTGATTCTTGTTCAGTGCAGAAATCTGGTCCGTTCTTGTTTTTAATCAATCTAGTCTAAAAGCAGGTAAATTGGGGAACTTGTGCACTTTATAAAAACTTTTAAGCTTTGTGATGGCTTTGGGAATAATGGAGCTCAAATTCCAGCATGCTACCCCATTAACATGTGACTGTGCAAAGGCAGGCATTTCATTAGCCATTGTGATTATTTTCTGAACTATTTTATAGCATTTAAATGAATAGTTATCCCTTAATGCATCTTGCTAACAAAAATCTGTTAATCTGTTTAAGATTCATAATTGATTTAGTATTAATAGCTATTTGCAGAAATGCCTTCCAACCTCTGTCCCTGATTGAAGAAGTGTTGCTAATTTTACCCCTGAGAGTTTTGGCTTTATGATTTTGCCTTGTGATCTCAGTCCTGAACTTCCCAAACAGCAATAGCAGTTTATCATAATTCTACCCATCTTGCCTCAATATCTTGAACATCTCAATTCAATCGACCTTAACCTTGTACATTCCAGGGAATGGAATCCCACATTTTGTAATTTCTCTGTGATTTAACCCCATTAGTCCAGATGTCATTCTATGTCATAGGTAAACCTATGCTGCATCTCTCCAAGGCCGGCATCCTGGGCATGTCCCAGCAAGACAATGTCCAATGCAGTGGTCTATCACATGCTGGCCATCCCAGCATGTACACTCTGCTCAAGCAGCGGAGACTGCGCTGGCTGGGTCATGTCCACTGCATGGAGAATGGCTGCATCCCAAAGGATGTCCTCTATGGAGAGCATGCAGCCGGGAAGAGACCCTCAGGTCCATCACCCCCATGCTACAAGGACGTCTGCATGAGAGATATGAAGGCGCTTGATATCGTGATGGAGTCCTGGGAAAGGTTTGCAGCTGACTGCACTAGATGGAGAAGCACCCTGAACAAACACCTCAAAACAGGGGAAAAGGAAGCTGATGAGTGCTGCAGCAGACAAGCGGGCACCAAGGAAGGAGTGCAGCGGCTCGAGCAGATCAATGACCACATACAGATGTGACCTCTGGGACCGGGACTGTCACTCCAGCATTGGTCTCTTCAGTCACAAGCAACGTTGCTTCAGGGAAGCAGAAATCCAGAACGAGGATGTGACCCATGGTCAGCCATGACCAAAAGGGCCTCACTCACCAAGGCCGGTATACCCAGAACCTCATGTGGTACACCAGGTGTCAATGGACCAGGGCTTAATATTACTGAAGTGTGATTTCAGTACCCCTTTCACTGTGCATCTCCAAAAATAAAGATTAGCATTCCATTAGTCTATTCATTTTCTGTGCCTCTTCATGATATTTCTCTTCAGAGTTCTATTTACCCAGCTTTTCTTTATTTAGAATTTTGCATTTCCTATTTTAAGTCCAAAATGAATAACATCACATTGTGCCATTTAGACGGTGTGGAGTGTGGTGCTGGAAAAGCACAGCAGATCAGGCAGCATCTGAGGGGCAGGAAAATCGGTGTTTCAGACAAAAACCCTTCATCAGGAAGAATACCAATAAAAACTTAAAAACATAAAAAATAAAATAAGTAAAAGCTTGAATATATAAAGCGTTCCTGATGAAGGGCTTTTGCCCTAAACGTCAATTCTCCTGCTCCTTGGATGCAGTCTGACCTGCTGTGCTTTTCCAGCACCACACTCTCGACTCTAATCTCCAGCATCTGCAGTCCTCACTTTCGCCATTTAGATTGGCTTGTCTGTTATTCCAATTCTGTTGCTTTCTGAACAACAAATTACTTGACTGCTTCTTCCCATGGTAGTAATGATGATCAGAATTTAAACTTTTGAGAAATTTGAGAGCAACTAGTTTTACCAGACTACTAGTATCTATCTTGGATATGCAGGGTATCAAACGAATACAAAGTTCAGTGCTTGCTTGTTAAACACTGCAAAACAATGAACATGGTTCAAGTATGCACATCGAGAATCCTTGTTCCAGTCACTTAGCCCATGAGAACAGTAGGGTTTCCACTCAACCAGTTATAAACAAAGTATACTTGGGAAATCTTGAGGATTTGAAGAATGCTTTGTATGTTCAGGTTTTTACTTATTTATTTTTGTTTTTAAGCTTTAATTGGTGTTCTTCCTGCAGCCATACATCCAACCGATGTATAACAAAGGTAGCGACAATGCCCACATTGTTATTAATTAGTCGATTGTACTGTAACATTGATACGCAGCTAGAATTTGTAACTTGGCAAGAACTATTGGCTGTTTGGATTTTGTAATCTACTTTCATTCTGCCGGTCAGGTTTTGTACGTTATAATTCCATGTGGCAATAATTTATTTAAATTGAGATTATGGGGAACAGCAGCATTGATCCAGAAATTTGGCATGAACTCACTGAGTATGAGTACACGTCTTATGAAATAGCTTTATTACATTTTTGCCGTATACCCACCACATCTCACCCCCCCCACCAAAATAATGGTCTTAGTTTCCAGCTTAATGGTGTGACTCAGTGATGTAAAATAGAACAATGAAGACATCAGTCATTGGTATGTCAGTTTGTGTTGCTGTTCGGGCTTGCAATGTACTGTATTAACATGTAAGGTCAGAACTGGTAACTTGAATACGCAAATTCATTGCTTTCCTTTACCATTTGCAGAGAGATGCAGTCAATACTGATGTGCATGTTGAAAAACAAGACCAGGGAATGTATCGCTACCTAACTTCAAAGCAGCTTTTCAAGTTGCTGGACTGCCTACTCGAGTCTCATCGATTTGCCAAGTCCTTCAATTCTAACAATGAACAGAGGACTGCACTGTGGAAAGCAGGTATATGTCTAATAATTATCATGAGGTTAGCTGTACAGGATTATCATCACAGGAACCGTAGAGAAATTAATCCACACAATGCTGTGTAATTCCATGTTGGATGCAATTGTTAAGGCCAACTGTTTGAAAACAAGGGAGGCATCTCTGGCACAGTATATCCCAGTCTGGCACAGTGATGAATCCTTGAGTTTATTTAGCAATTCTTTGTGAAATTAGTTTCAATCAAATTCAATTTTAATTTTAGTAAAAACATAACTTAAGGAATAGAAGCCAGTGTAAATCTTTACTGCAGAGAGCTCTGGAGGCTGGGTTGTCAAGATAGAGGATTTTTAATCAGTCAGAGTGTCCAGGATTATGGGGATAAGGCAGGAAAGTGGCGGTCTTACACCTTATGCCAGCTTCTAATCGTTATTTATGTGCTGCTTTGTGACATTTTTAATATCCATACAGACAATATCCACCATATTCCCCTCAATCATCTTTTCTGCTAAATAATCAAAAATTGAAATGCATTAATTAAACAGTATATTCATATCCCTTATCTGAGGAATACTTTATGCTAGATGTGAATATATCATCTCTCATGGTGATCCAGGCAATAACCTTGGGAATGATCATGTTCTCATATCCCACATTAGAAATGTTAAACACACCGCATGTTAATATCTGTGAGACCAGTGTTACCAGCAATACACCAACTAAATAATCTCTTAAATGCTGTGATAATCTTTCAAACAATGGTAGATATCCAATCATGACAGAGCAAAGAGAAGCTTTATTGTCTGATGGTTTGCTACTGGTTTGAAGTCCATAATAGAGATTTAACCACGTTGCATACAATTTTCTGCTCAATAAATTAGGTGATCAGAACACTGTGTGTTAGGTATGTCCAGGTATCTTATACCTTTTTCTTGCAATGTCCTTGCTTATTACACACAGTTAATAAATGAGCTATAAAATCTTCAAATTAGCTGAGTTAATTTTTTTTTAAACTTTGCTTCTGTGGTTTCCAATGTTATACATCTAAACTATGCTCCCAAAATTTGATATGTCTTACCAACTGAATTTCAGACTCCCATGCCCATTCAGACTGGGCATGACTCAAACTCTGCTTGATTAGGAATCATAGGACTTATTTTTCTTTAAGTCGTTCACCCCAGTTTTCAGTGGGAGTGGAGTAAACTGTGGGCATTGATTCATGAACAGATGTGCTCTAGCATTTGTTTTTTCCTTATTACATTATTTCTGCCAAAATGTATGGAGTTTAAAGTATAATTTATTTAATCACACCATTGGTTCTACATATAATTTTGTTCGAAATCATTTTGTGGAAGTAATTGATTTATTTTAGAATAGTCAACTTTTCCAGTTTGTAATTGTGATTCCCTTCACCAAAATGTTGCAAGTAGAAGTAAACAGCCAGATCTTTGTATTAGAAACATTAACCACAATGGGACACGTATGAAACGTATGCTATTTGAGAGAATACTGTGATTGGAAAATATCAATCATCTTTGCAGAACTGAATTGTTTTTATTGACAATTTCAGAAGGTTTGTTAAAACAAGTGTTTCTTTTCCTTCTACTAATCCAGGGTTCAAAGGTAAATCAAAGCCTAATCTTTTGAAGCAAGAAACCAGTAGTGTTGCTTGCGGCCTGCGTATTTTATTCCGAATGTACACAGATAAAAACCGTCGTGATGCTTGGGTGGAAGTTCAGCAGCGATTACTAAAGTAAGTAGCCATTCCTGTGACTGTAATTGGATAGCACAGCTGTCAACTTTGAGGGTTATTGTTCTAACAATATTACGCTGAGAGCTAAAGGTGTGATGGGAAATGCATCAAGCTGAACAGTTTGGGTTCTGACATTATTAAGATAATGCATTTGTAATTTTCAGGCTTTCAATATTTCTTTGAGGGTTTGATTTGAGGGTTTGATTTGAGGGGCGATTAATGTAGACTGAATTTTCAGGCAGATTGCAACCAGAAGTTGATTAGGTACAAAAGAAGGAAGATAGTTTTTAGTGTAGTTCTTCACTAATTCTCCTTCAGATATTGATCACTTTATATACATTTTCAGAACATTCCATTCTTTCAAAATTCTACATTTCTTTAACATTAACCTTGAATTTTGCACAAAAATTGTCATCCCAAAGCAAACTTCTAACTATCATAGTGGGGGTGCAACTCAGTCGTGACCACACAGGCTCATTGCATGTTGTGTTTTCTGTGTGATTGTTTATCTTATCCAGGTGTTATGGACCAGACCACACCCCTTAAAATACTTGAGGTAACCTAGAGCCTAAGTACTACTAATTTTCAAGGCAAACGTAAAGTGTCGTGTCCCAGACACAATCCGACCAGTCAAACCACTCGACATTAAGCAAAAGACAATTTATTTAAACACTGTTGTTAAAATACAACCAAAGAAAGAGGAATTTAGAATAACTTTACTGGAAAACTTAAGAGAATAATAGATACAGTACTTACTATTAATTAACTGCTCCAATATAGTAACATCCCATAAACACAGCCTTTGGCAAAAAGGCAAATTCAGAAAACCGATTTTGTCTCGGGTACAATCCAGCAGCCTAGGAAGAGAAGCTCCAGCTTTTGGGTGTAGCTGGGAGAGGGAGAAATACCTTCCACTTCTTCAAGGCCACCGCAGCAACTGCTTAAAGCTAAACCTAAAAACAAAAGAAAAACTAAAAATCCTGGTTTGTGAGAGTGGGCCATACCCATCCAGGCTGCTGTTTACTGCAATGGTTTTGGTAGTTAACTCAGCACCTCTGCCTTATAACCTCTCTTCAAAAAACAACCACAGTATCGTCACATATGTATTTGTCACTTTCAGACTCCGATGTTCCAATTATCTATCTGTTGACTGGTTCCTCATCCTCCATGCTTTGTCATCTTCAGTTCTAAAGGTCTTCTGCCAGTATCCTATCTCTCTCCAAATCAAATTCACTCGTCATTGACCTTGTAGATCTACATTGGCCACTGGTTTTCTTCAATGTAAAATTCTCACTTCACTCCTCTGTATTCCAATAACATCATCCAATTTAACAGCTGGTGGCAGGGAAATAAGTGCACACATACCTTAGCAGATTCCAATAGCTTTGTGTAACCATAATAATATTGACTATGTCGTAACATTCTCACCCAACCTTGCATTGCAGCCCTGTTTTCATTGCACCAATGCATTGACAATAGAGGATATTTGCTAGTATCAGCTATCCAACCTGTCCAATCTAGTTTTAATATGTTTGATTTTCCATGGTCCAGACTATGGACCAATTTTTTAAATCAACGCTGGTTAATTATTCTATTTATTTTTTCCTTCAGATCGATAATAAGCTGGGAACATTCCCAAGTCCTAGCAATAAAATCACATTGGAAATTTAAAACTAAGGATTTACTTAAGGATCTTTGGCCAATTTGGGATCTCAATGTCCCTGTCAGTATGTAGGGAACTAATTTTAACAGTTTCTCTCACATTACACTCAGGAAGCATTTTCTAAATCCAAGTAAGTGATATTCAGCTGGTTTGGCGTAGTGTGAGAAATCACCAAATGTGTCAGACACAACTGCTATTTTCTGAAACAATGGTCAAGCGTACCCCAAGAATGCCAGGTGACTGTTTAATTATGGTTAGTGATACTTCTCATCTGTTTTCCTGTTCATAAGATCAGCAAGCTATTGTCACCGGGTTATAATTTAAGCTTTTCAAAAATCAGGGAATCCAATCATCCAGCATTTTTTTGAGTATTCCATGAAATATTAAAGTGCTTACTGTCATCAAGAACTCCAACTATTGCCTTCTGTGCCCCAGGGTAAATTCAATATGTCCTTTGTGTTTTTACCCCAACTTTTGAATCCCTTTAATTTAGTCTGAACCATTTCTGCTGAAATATTTTACCAAGCCTGTTTTATCCATTGTACAAGTGAGCAGATTCATTTCTCGCGTAGTCCGAATCAAAATCTGAGATTAGTTGGACTGTTAGCCTTCAGTATTGAGAGGTATGGGCAAAAATGGATCTGTAGAGTTTGAGTACAGCTTAGCCATGGTCTTTAATGAATGATCTTTCAGACTCAAGGAGCCAAGTTTCTTCCTGTTTTTAATTTGCTTTAACTAAAGCAGAAAATACTTTCCAGTAATTTAGCTAGAATCAACCATCCTAGTTTCTAAAATTGTTTTTGTTGATTATTTTTACTTTTAATTACTTTTAATTGATGCAAACAGTTTTTTATAGTTCTGTACTTGTAAAGAACTGTTAATCTTTTCACAAAGCATAAAGCAATACAAGTTTCCCATGTCTTCACACAGCCACAGTGAGGGCTGTCTTTCATCATTCAGTGGAAAGTGTCCCCGTATTCTCAGGTCTGCAGTGGTTCAAGAAGAAAGCTCATCATTACTTTCAAAAGGCAAGACCCACATCCCATGTCGGGATATAAAAAGAAGGCACACGTACCCCCTCCTCCTCATCACAGGCATGTGTGAGGCTTCAGAGCCAATAAGGATCTTACTGGAAATTGCTCCATTTTCTTTGTCATACACAAAAACAGAAATTACTGGAAAACCTCAGCAGGTCTGGCAACATCTGTGCAGAGAAATCAGAGTTAACATTTTGGGTTCAATGACCCCTCCTCAGAACTTCATTTTCTTTGTATTCTGCAATGATTCTTGTTCCCTTCCCTATTTTAACCACTGCTAGTTGAATATTAATTTTTCATAAACAACTTTCTGAAATTATTGCAGTTTTTGTCTTTCAAACTGCTCCAACCCCACAATCAACATAGAGTCATAGAGATGTACAGCATGGAAACAGACCCTTCGGTCCAACCTGCCAATGCTGACCAAATATCCCAACCCAATCTAGTCCCAGGAGTGGACAGCGAAGAGGGTTACCTCAGATTACAGCAGGATCTGGACCAGATGGGCCAATGGGCTGAGAAGTAGCAGATGGAATTTAATTCAGATAAATGCGAGGTGCTGCATTTTGGGAAAGCAAATCTTAGCAGGACTTATACACTTAATGGTAAGGTCCTAGGGAGTGTTGCTGAACAAAGAGACCTTGGAGTGCAGGTTCATAGCTCCTTGAAAGTGGAGTTGCAGATAGATAGGAGAATGAAGAAGGCATTTGGTATGCTTTCCTTTATTGGTCAGAGTATTGAGTACAGGAGTTGGGAGGTCATGTTGTGGCTGTACAGGATCTTAGAAAGATGGTCTAAGTCAGTCAGGTATTGCTGCATCTCCACATCATCTATGAATTGTAGCTTGTTCATATAAAATATTTTTAAAGATAATATCCCCTTTAGTTTTAATTTTCACATGCAGATATTAACTCTGTTAATCAATGGAATATCAGATGCCTAAATATCAGCTGCTTACCATAGATACTGTTTGGCATGAGGAAACTTTGGAGACAGGAGGAGGAGGGGACGGCTCGATGGCTCCGTGGTTAGCACTGCTGCCTCACAGCACCAGGGTCCCAGGTTCGGTTCCAGCCTCAGGTGACTGCCTGTGTGGAGTTTGCACATTCTCCCCATGTCTGCATGGGTTTCCTCCGGGTGCTCCAGTTTCCTCCTACAGTCCAAACATGTGCAGGTCAGGTGAATTGGCCATGCTAAATTGCCCATAGTGTTAGATGCATTAGTCAGAGGTAAATGGGTTTGACTGGGTTAGTTCTCGGAGCGTTGGTTTGGACTTGTTGGGCCGAAGGGCCTGTTTCCACGCTGTAGGGAATCTAATCTAATCTAAAACCTTTAATTTTAAAATGGTATATAATTTTACCTGGTTAAATGAGTTAAAGAGCTAAGAAGAGTATTGGATTTATAATTAGGTTGCTTAGTTTTTTTGAAAATTACAGAATACTGATTTGATGTAACTGATACCTGCAATTTTCTTTTGATAGTGTTTGCAGTGAAGCTCTCAGCTACTTCCTGACACTGACCTCAGAAAGTCACCGGGAGGCCTGGACCAATCTACTGCTACTTTTTTTAACTAAAGTCCTCAAAATAAATGATGAAAGGGTAGGATTGAGAATTAAAATTGCCTGTTTGTGCAAGCGCTAGCGTGAGTTATTTGTTTATGTTGAGTCTTTTTAGTGGATGATCACAAGGCAGAGATTGTTAAATACAAATTAAGCATTTTTCTCAATATATGTTTATACTGTCTTATGATTTTCTTATTTACTCTGACAAATTGAAGCTGTTTTATGCAATTTTTTCCTTTTTAAATAATTTTAAAAGGACTAAATTATATCGAGCAGAGTTGTAGTTAGCAGTGAAGTGCATTTGACTGGGGACTTATACATTTGAAAATTCATCCTATTGTTATGCAGTTTTGAAGTTTTAAAGCAGTTTACAGTATTTCTCCACTGAGTTTCCTAATGAGAGCTTGCAGTAACGTATGTCTAGGTAAAAGAGCTGAGTAACAAATACTTGATACCTTTTTTCCTAGAATTACTTCAGTCTTGTAAGTTCAGATTGACAGGAAACCTAAGTGCTAAATGCATACTCACTGAACTCGAATCATTTTGATAAAGCCAGTTTATTAAATGCCTGGATAACAGAATCTGAAATGCCCACTGAACAGAAAATCTACAAAATTTAAATGCATTTAAACCAATGTTGTCTATACAGAAAGGGATGGTCAGAAGATCTGACGTGTGTTGGAAAGTAGCGTGAGGTATAATTACATCAGACTTTGTTCCAAAGGGAGAAGCTGTAATTAAAATAAAAATAATGGTAGAGATTCAGCCATGGTGAAGCACTAAGGACATGGATTATATCAGTTTAAAATATGGATAGTAATATCATGCAATTCTTTGTTTCGTTATTTTAATTATCCTTTTGTCTTTTTCTTTCCAGTTCAAGGCCCATGCATCAAAGTACTACCCTCTTTTGTGTGAAATTATGCAATTTAATCTGATTCCAGAATTGAGAGCTGTTCTACGCAAATTTTATCTCCGCATTGGTGTGGTCTTTAAAATATCTCATCCTTCAGACCAAGAGCATGGACCCATCAAGCTGCAATGATGATCAAGGTCTTGGCTAAGGCATTCTGTTATAAATCGGAAAAGGACTAGCCTGCGGTTGGTTACGTTGACTCACTCACTCCTGCCTCGATCCTTTCTTGATCTTTTTGTAAAGGATGGTGCTTTAACTCTGTTGGTTTGTAACCTGCCCAGAAGATGCAGATGGGTGAGCTGTAATATTAGTTTAAAATGCTCTATTTCATTGAATTAATTATCCGAATGATTCAAGGTAATGATTGAGTGCTGACCCGTGCTGAGCATGGAATCAGCATTTTGTGGTACAGTCACACTTTGAAATGCAATTTAGTGTGGAGAAGGCTGTGACTCGAACACAAACATGGACAGGATGCAGTGCATATTGTAAAGTAGAGAAAATATTTAAATGCATACTGTAGTTTAAACTTCTGGGCAGAAGAATTTGGCACTATGAGTAATATATATGTTATAAGGGAAATCTAATCGTGTAGCATCTTACAGGCAGGTTGGAAGATATAATTAAATTACAATTGTTACAGATACTAGCAAAGATCAGTTGAACATTGTTCAGTAACTATTTTTTGTTTGCACAGCTCATGACCATTAAAATTACAATGACCATCCTTCTGTGAATCTGTTGTACAGAAATATAAATCTGTAAAGTATGATATTAACACTATGTAGTTCTTCCAGAATGGGTTTCTTTGATTTCAGTATTTTATGTTGATTTTCTGCTGTTACAGCTATTTTATTGTTCATTGTGTGCACTGGGTTGTTTTGCTTTTGACTTTGTGATTTATTTTAAATTTTCTTTAATGTTGCTCATGCAGTTGTAATGGAAACTCCGATGTATGCACAGTTATTAGAGGAAAGAGGCACTAAGATTGTTGTGTTAATGTAATTAGCAGACTGGTTACCCTGTCAATAAAGGTGAGTTTTCCCCTAACTGTATATTACAGACTAGGGCCTGTTATTAAAAAAAAAAGGATTGATCTTATCAACTGGAATTTGAATCACTGCAGGTTGATCTGAGGTGCATTTGCACTGACATAAAACTGTCTCCATGTTTGACATAGGTTATACTGTCTGTGTATAAAATTTGATGTTAAATTAAATATATTGAATAATGAATCAGTTTAGGGTTGGGATGATGAAATATACTGAAATCTAATTATTAAGAAGCTGTGAAATGGGCTTTAATTAAAAAAAATGGCTACACAGAGTTCCAAGCATTCCTAGTCACTGTGGATGTAGAAAATAAATATTTGGAGAAGGTTAAAATGTATATGGTACAGACATGTAAAGTTTTCTATGTAAAAATATGTACAACTTTCTGTACAATATTGGTTATCATCTGGCGTATTCTAATCAGGTCATGGCTCAATAAAGTTTTTGAACTCTCTTTTACCAGTGCAGTGGTTCAATGAAAAGTGCAGGAGGGTTTCCCAGGAGCAACACTAGGCGAAGTTAAAAATGGATGTCAACCTGATTAGACTGCAATACCAAACCACCTGAAATCTCCCTCCATTGCAACCCCAACCTCACTATCAAACCAGCAGACAAGGGAGGCGCGGTAGTAGTTTGGCGCACCGACCTTTACACCGCTGAGGCCAAACGCCAGCTCGCAGATACCTCCTCCTACTGCCCCCTTGACCATGACCCCACCCCCCACCACCAAACCATCATCTCCCAGACC
>NC_057713.1:131779754-131815233 GCF_004010195.1 Chiloscyllium plagiosum
TCCCCCCACCTTGTCTCAGTCAAATCCATCGAACTCAGCACCGCCTTCCTAACCTGCAATCTTCTTCCTGACCTCTCCGCCCCCACCCCAGTCTGACCTATCACCCTCACCTTGACTTCCCTCCACCTATCGCATTTCTGACGCCCCTCCCTCAAGTCCCTCCTCACTACCTTTTACCTTAGCCTGCTGGACAAACTTTCCTCATTCCTGAAGAAGGGCTTATGCCCGAAACGTCGATTCTCCTGTTCCCTGGATGCTGCCTGACCTGCTGTGCTTTTCCAGCAACACATTTTCAGCACCTGAAAGCTAAGCAGCATAAGCGGAAAGGGATTGACAGGCTAGGCAGTTTCTCAGCCAATGGATCAGTTGGACAATTAAATCAGTGGAGGAGATTGCTCCAAAAATATCCCTTTACTCAATGAGAGAGGAGCCACACATATCAGGGCAAAAGCTACATTTTAGCATTTGCAACAACCTTTAGCCAGAAGTGCTAAATGAATAATCAATCTCTGCCTCCTCCAGTAGTTCCCAGCATGGCAGATGCCAGTCTTCAACCAATTTTATTCACTGTGTGCTATCAAGAAACAGCAGAAGTTACTGGATATTGCAAAAGCTATAAACTCTAAAGTTAAAAAATCGCACAGCATAAGGTTATAGTCCAACAGGTTTATTTAGAAGCACTAACTTTCGGAGCATTGCTCCTTCATCAGGTGGTTGTGATGGATAAGATCGTAAGACAGAATTTATAGCAAACGTTTGTAAGTGTGATACAACTGAAATGATATATTGAAAAAGACCTGGATTGTTTGTTAAGTGTCTCATCTTTTAGAATGACCATTGGTTTCAGTTCTTTCATAGGTAAATCCCAGAAATGTTTTTTAAACAAATTTGAAACATTTCTCAGGTATGTGCAGCAGGATGCATCCAACCTGGCGATTACTGCCTGCTCAGTATAGACTACATCTGGAGTACACCGTGTAGTTCTTGTCTCCTGACTATGTTTGTTCCTGTCATATGAAGAAAGTTTGAGTATCTGAACCTTTATTTTCTAGAATTTCAAAGAGTGAGAGGTGATCTCATTAAAACTTACAAAATATTTAAATGGATACACAGAGTAAATGCAGCTGAGTCATTTCTTCTGGCTGGAGAGTGTAGAACCAGGGGCATAATGTAAAAATAACTAAAGGGGGTGCCACTTGGGATCGAGATGAGGATTGTAAATCTGGAATTCTCTACCCCTACAGATTGTGAACGTTCAATCTTTAAGTATGTTTAAGGTAGAGATTGACAGATTTCTGGTTACCAGTGGGGTCATGGATTATGGGGATAATATTGTCAAAGGGGTTATGATTTTCTATCAGCCATGTTCGTATTAAATGGCAGAGCAGGCTCAATGGTCTGAAAGTCCTGTTCCTATGTTCATTGGTACGCTTTCCTCTAACATAAAGCTGAAGTACAGATGTTTGCTGATGATTTCACAATGTTAGCAACCAGATTAGACCATTCAGTCCCTTGAGCCTGTTCTGCCATTCATTGAGATCATGGCTGATCTGTGGCCTAACTCCATATCCTTGGACATTGTGGAGATTGCAGAATCCTTGCAGAGATTTTTGCTTCATCTTTAGCCACTGGTGAAGTTTCAGAAGATGGAAGGTGGTTAATTTCATTCCATTGTTTAAGAACCTTGTTTCTAATTTTTATCTGAAGGTACATCCAATTTTGTAAATATTCTATAATGGAGAAATTCCAGAACTTGCGTGACAGTGTATAGTCTTGTCATAGTCCTATGTTCACTTGTAATTTTTCCCATATTATCTCTTCTAGCCTATTTTCTCCAGTATTGGCTCTGGATAAATCTCACATCTTTACTATCAACTTCACATTTCAACAACACATCTGGTGATGTATATGATTGAAAGTTTTTACATAGTCTATAAAGCATGTGTAAATATTCTGTTTACTTCTAGATAATTACTGAACTATGTCCCAATATTCCAATCACCAGAGAGTAATTTCTACAGCATAAACTGGAGTTGCACCTTGGGACCTTGCAGAATTCCCGATTCTTCTGATTGTGGGTCGAGAGTGTGTTGCTGGGAAAGCACGGCAGGTCAAGCAGCATCCGAGGAGCAGGAAAATCAACGTTTCGGGCATAAGCCCTTCATCAGGAATGAAAATGAGAAAGATCGGGAATATCATTCCTGATGAAGGGCTTATGCCCAAAACGTCAATTCTCCTGCTCCTCGGCTGCTGCCTGACCTGCTGTGCTTTCCCAGCAACTCTCGACTCTGATCTCCAGCATCTGCAGTTCTCACTTTCTCCTCTTCAGATTGTGGGATGCCCAGGTCATTTATGTTAATAACTGTCTGGGAAAGCTAAGAGATTTTAGAAGAAATACTCTAACTCTTAGGTAACTGTTAAACTGAACACCAGATTAGAGATGCATGCCCTCCACTTCAATCTCAACTCCTTAAACACCCCAGCCAAGATGATTCTGTGACTCCAAGAACCCCACCCCAAATCCGATAAACCTGCAGCCAACCTGGATCCTTAGATCAAACATCATCCATCCCTAAAGTACCCTAAGCATGCTATCACTTTGCTAGCACTTTAACCACTTGACTAACTGGCATCCTAATTCTATACTTGCCTTCCATACTGCCAAAGCTATACTACTGGACATCTAAATTATTGCACACAGCAACTGACTGCTGTATAAAGGGTGACTTATTGCTACTCCAATTATCTTCACCTCTGGATTAGTGGATTACTGGACAAGTTTGCAAAAGGAGGTCCCTGTCAGGAATTTCCTGTACAGAAGACATCTTAAAGGTAGGTGGGTAAATTCTAATTGGATCAGGGAGAGAAAAAGAGTTTTGGAACCTGATCAAAATATCTCTGCCTATGTTCTCAGTAGATTATAGTGAATCTAGAATTTCCAGGCAAGTATAGTCTAAATGTTATTTTAATATTTTTAGAAATACAGTGTGGCTTATCCAAAATGGCCCATGTCTGTTCACATCAGATGAGAAGTAAGCGAAGCTTACCAACCTGTTCACATAGTGAAACATAATGGTACCTTTGAACATAACTACTCCAAGGTTTGCATCTGAGACATGTGATAAGGGGATGCCTAAAGTCAGAGAAGAAGATGCCTAAGCATAGACAAGTGATTGATTCTAGCCTCACGAATAAAAGGATGATTGTCCCAGTAAATGAGTAACACCAGGTATGAGTCATAGCCCATGAACCAGCCAGTCCAGCAGGTGCAGAAAACAACAGCTAAAGTTATTTTATAATAAATAATTGTTACTTTGAAATTGCTTGCATTATGAAGAAATAGATTCTCATTAAAAGGTTCTTCAGATAATCATAGAGGTAGTTTTAACATAAAGGATAGATACACATATAACCAAAAGCGTGATTGAAGCATTAGTGGAGAAAACATTTAAACATAGGTGTGAAAGTTAATCAACCTCAGGAAATGCTTTCTTTTATCTCTTAAAACAAAATGCCCACAAAACAGATTATTCACTCCCCATCAATTACAAAAGTGGTAACAGTAGAAGGAGCTGTAAACTTTACTCTTTATAACTAATTTTGACATAAGTCAATATTACAAATCTTATCGCAAGTAGTTAAAACTAACTTTTTTTGTTTTATTTACATAATTTACATATAATTAGGACAACGGGAAATACAATCCAATCAGTTGCTTGAATAAAAGTCTGCCACTTGCCTGCCTTCTGAGTCTTCATCCCCAGTCCGGGGGGGGGGGGGGACAGCAGGAGCTGGTTAGCTTCACTTATTTCTCATTGGGCATTTTGTATGAGCAGCCATGGGCCATTTTGGTCTATGCATGTATGGGGCCACTCTTACATCAATAAAGATATTTTGTTTGTTAAGAATGTGTAAATTTGTCTGTGTTGCAAGTTTACATCCAGGGCTGTTATGGAGGTATTCATGGTCTTGGAAATATATTGCCAAAACCTTTACTGATTCAAAGTTGGGTAGTGCGCAGGAAAAACAGAAATTCTGGAGAAATTCGGGACCAGTGGCATCTGTGCCCCACACCACCACCATCACCCTTGTCATCAACCTAGATATCACTTTCCTAGATGCTGCCAAATCTGAACTTCTCTAGCAATTTTTGTTCTTGTTTCAGATTTCCAGTATCCGCAGTTCTTTGGTTTTATTTTATTGGGTGGTGTGAGACTTGGAGGGCACTGTCACCACGTACAAATTCTCATGCACTTGCTTTCCTTTTTCTGCTAGCTGTTAACTATCATGGGTTCGGAAGGTGCCTTGGTGAGTTGCTGCAAGGCATCTTGTAGATATACAACTCATCTATGGAGGGTGCCAATGAAGTAGGCTGCTTTGCCTGGAATGGTGCTGGTATCTTGTACCAAACAATTGGCGTAATCTAATAGAATCATGAATTGTATCTTGTAGCAGTGCTTTGGAAGTTGGCAGATTAGTTATTGAATGTTCAAATCAGATCTTACAACTACATTTCATAGATGTAATTCTTAGGATGGAGGTGTTTCAGCAATGGCAATCTGATCTCTGGGAAGGGTGGATAGTTAGATTCTATTTGATGGAGATGGTTATTTCAAGTGGTCAGTAATTAATGGTGGAGCTGAGAGGTTGCAACTGGAACTGAATACTGTGAAATCAAACATTCATTCTCCTGATCTTCCGTTGATGAAGCAGTTCAAGTAGAAACATCTTTTATTGTGAGGTTTTTGTCAATATCCACAAATTAGGGTTTAAGGCAGACTAATCAAGGAGGATGCAAGGTCAGGAACTGTTTTCAAACTTGAGCTTCTCTCTAATATTTTATTATATATGATAGTACTTAGTCTAAATATATAGGAATCAGTTTAGCTCAGTTGGCTGGATTGTTGCAGAGCAGTGTGATGCCAACAATGTGGGTTTGAAGTTACCATGAAGGACTCTCCTTCTCAACCTCTTCCCTCACTGGAGATCTGGTGGCCCTCAGGTTAAATCACCATCAGTCGTTTCTCTCTCTAATGAGAGAGCAGGCCCTATGATCTGGTAAGACTATGGTGATACAACAACAAATAATGGGCTCTGATCTTCCTGGTGCATTACTTTTCGAACATCCACAGCTAGACTTGAAGCACTGCACAGCATGGGTGAAGTTAGTGTTGTGATATTATTGAAAAAAATTGCTGCAAAAGCCCTTGTGCAATAAATGAACTCATCATAAACCTGGAAGAAATGTGGAAACTTAACCTTGAAGAATTGGCACAAATTATGTTAGCTGGAATTAAGAAACAATGTGCTGAAGGGATTAGAGAAAGTCCCTTTCCTTCAGTTTGTATTGCTGGTGCCTGGTTTAGTGAAAATCTTAATGTACAATTGTCTCTTTCTGTCCCAACCTGGGGATTGTAAACCAATGCACTTAAAAGGGCAATTGCGCGCACCCCCCCCCCCCTAGATTTTAACTTTTCAAAATACTCAAGACACAACTTAAAAACACAATTTTATTACGTTTTGTACACAACTACATACAAATCTGACGGTTATGAGGAACAATGGTACATAAATAATACATTCAGCTTATCAGCACTGATTAATGCTAGATCTAGCAACCAAAATACAAATTTTGTTTCAAGTTTTACCAGTGTCTACTTTGGAAAATTATGATTAATGTGATATTATCTAGCACACTTCAGTATTAAAAAGATCCAAGATAATTTATGGGTTTTTTTTGCATTTTGTTTATTCAAGGCCACATGCTGGTTTACAGACAACATCCTGAATTGAAGTATCTAAATGACAAAGTGCATCAAGAGTTTACAATAAACATTTTTTCCTAGTGAAGGCACAAATAATCTTTTCCTCGTTCTACCAATTTGGTCACTGACTGTGCAATTACCTTGCTTCCAACTAAATGGTAAGTTAGCTGAAGATCCTCAATAAAGTAGCGTACGATCAGCCATAAACCTTTTTAATGTTTCTGATGTCCCTGGTCGCAGCCAGGCCTCTGTAGCCAGTGTTTCATTAGAGCTTGATCTTTCCTGATCTCTTGAAAGGAACTGGTTTAAAATGTCAACGTCTTCCATTGTGAGGTCATTACCTGGCAGTGAAAACTAAAAGTCAAAGCCATGCACAATAATCAAACCTTTTCCACAAATTTAGGAGCTTAATTCAAATAAGAATTATAGCTAATTGTTCCTCAAGAGAAATGGCTAAAGACAAAAGTAAAGAATGGTACCACAACTGCAGAAGATTTACCCTTTCCACCCATATCTATCTAATGTCATAACCAAGATTAGGGGATTGTAAGTTTTAAAATTTAACCAGCATTATGATATAAGCGGCTCAGTTCATTGTAAGAAACTAATTATTCTTTGATGAAACAATCAAGAAGCATGCAAAGATTACTGACAAACAGTTAGAAAATGCCATCTATTTGCATAGACTAACAACCAAAACTGGTGATGTAGTAGACAGTGAAGATAGGCTGAGGAGTGGCAGATGGAATATAATTCAGATAAATGTGAGGTTTTGCATTTTGCTAAAGCAAATCAGGACTGGAATTATACACTTAATGGTAGTGTCCTGGAAAGTGTTGCTGAACAAAGATCTTGGGGTGCAGATTCATAATTCCTTGAGGGTGGAGTTGCATGTAGCCAGGGTAGCAAAGGTGGCATTTGCTACACTTGCCTTTATTGGTCAGTGCATGGAGTATAGGAGTTGGGATGTCATGTTGCAGCTATTGGTTAGGCCACTTTTGAGATTCTGCTTTCAGTTCTGGTCTCCCTGCTTTAGCAAAGATGTTGTTAAACTTGAAAAGGTGTAGAAAAGATTTACAAGGATGTTGCCAGGACTGGAGGGTTTAGGTTACAGGGAAAAGCTGAATAGGTTTGGGTTGGAGTGTTGGAGACTGAGGGGTGACCTTTTGGAGGTTTATTAAACCATGAAAGGCAACCTCTTCCCTCTGGTTGGGGAGCCAAAACCGACAGAACATAGATTTAAGGTGAGAGGAGAAGAGTTAAAAGGACAAGAGGGGCAACTTTTTCACGCAGAGGGTGGTGCATGTATGGAATGAGCTGTCAGAGGTGGTGGTGGGTAAAATACAACATTTAAAAGGCATCTGGATGGGTATAGGGAAAGTGTGGTGTTTGAAAAGCACAGCCGGTCAGACAGCATCTGAGGAGCAGTAAAATCGACGTTTCGGGCAAAAGTTCTTCATCAGGAATACAGGCAGAGGGGTGGAGAGATAAATGAGAGGAAGGTGGGAATGGGGAGAAAGTAGCATAGAGTACAATGGGGGAGGGGATGAAGGTGATAGGTGGAAAAGAAGATAGGCAGGTAGGACAAGTCATGGGGACAGTGCTGAGCTGGAAGTTTGGAACTGGGGTGAGGTGGGGGAAGGGGAAATTAGGAAACCGTTGAAGTCCACATTGATGCCCTTGGGTTGAACTGTTCCACGGTGGAAGATGAGCCATTCTTCAGGCGTCTGGTGGTGAGGGAGCGGCAGTGAAGGAGGCCCAGGACCTCCATGTCCTCGGTAGAGGGGGAGTTGAAATGTTGGGCCACAGGGTGGTGTGGTTGATTGGTGCGGGTGTCCCAGAGATGTTCCCTAAAGCGCTCTGCTAGGACATGTCCAGTCTCCCCCATGTAAATGTGCATGTGGATGTGCAGGTAAATCTTTGATGGATGTGGAAGGCTCCTTTAGGGCCTTGGATGGAGCTGAGGGAGGAGGTGTGGGTGCAGGTTTTGCAATTCCTATGGTGTCAGGGGAAGGTGCCAGGATGGGAGGGTGGGTTGTAGGGGGGCGTGGACCTGACCAGGTAGTCACAGAGGGAATGGTCTTGGCGGAAAGGTGTGGGGAAGGAAATATAACCCTGGTGGTGGGGTCCGTTTGGAGGTGGCGGAAATGTCGGTAGATGACCTAGCTTATTCCACATGCACACTATCCTCTGTAAGAAAGTTGCCCCTCAGGTTCCCTTATATTCTTTTCCATCTAACCTTAAACTGATGCCCTCTAGTCCTCGATTCCCCAACCCTGGGAAAAAAGACAGTGTATTCACTCTATCCAAACCTCTCCTGATTGTATACATTTCTCTCAGATGCCTTCTCAGTCTCCTGTGTTCTAAAGAAAACACTCCTAGCTTGTCCAACCTCTCCCTATAAGCTCAGACCATTGAGTCCTAGCAACATCCTTGTAAATTTCTTCTGCACTCTTTCCAGTTTATTAACACCCTTTCTATAGCAAGGTAACCAAAACTGAACATAATACGTCTCACCAATATCCTGTATAACTGCAACATCACTTCCCAACTTCTATACTCAGTGCCCTGACGGATGAAGGCGAGTGTGCCAAAAGTTTTCTTCACTGCCCTGTCTACCTGTGATTCCACTTTCAGAGGACTGTGCACTTGAACTCCAAGGTCCCAATGTTCCACTACACTTCTAAAGGCCTTACCATTCACAATGAAATTTCTCCCTTGATTTGACTTGCCAAAATGCAAGACGTTACACTTATCTATATTAGGCTCTGTTTTCCATTTCTCAGCCCACTTCCCCAGCAGATCAAGGTCCTGCTGCAATTTCTGATAACCTTCCTCCCTGTCCACTATACCTCCTCTTTTAGTGACATCCTATGGCTGTTTTCCCTGGAATGTCGGAGGCTGAGGGTTGACCTTATAGAGGTTTACAAAATCATGTGGGGCATGAATAGGATAAATAGCCAAAGTCTTTTCCATCGGGTGGGGGAGTCCAGAACTAGAGGACATAGGTCTCTCCCCTCTCACCCTAAACCTGAGAGGCAACCTTTTCATTCAGAGGGTGGTATGTGTATGGAATGAGCTGCTAGAGGAAGTGGTGGAGGCTAGTAGAATTGCAACATTTAAAAGGCATTTGGATGGGTATTATGATTTGGATGGGTTTGGAGGGATAAGGGCCCGGTGCTGGCATGTGGGACTAGATTGGGTTGGGATATCTGGTCAGCATTGATGGGTTGGACCGAAGGGTCTGTTACCTTGCTATATGTCTCTGACTCTATGACTCTACTTGTTCAGTTCCTCAGCCATTTCTTTGTTCCCCACTACTACTTATCCAGCATCATTTTCCAGCAGTCCAAATGTCCATATGCCTTTCTTTTGCCCTTTAGATATCTAAAGAAATTTTTACAATATTCTTTTATATTATAGGCGAGCTTACCTTCATATTTAATCCTCCCTCTTTTTATTTGTTGTACTCTGTTGTTCTTTGTAGGCTTCCCACTGCCCTTCGCCACAATATATGCTTTCTCTTTTGCTTTTATGCTGTTCTTGACCTCCCTCATCAAACATGGTTCTCCTTTTAGTATGCTGCTTTTTTCTAGGGATGAATTTTTTCTGCGTCTCCCGAATTACTTCCAGAAACTTCTATCAATTATTGTTCCACTGTCTTTCCTGCTAGACTCCTCTCCCAGTCAATTCTGTAGTTGCCTTTAGTTAACTGTGTTACCGTTACATCTCAGTCCACCCTCTCGAATTGCAGAGTAAATTCTATTATATTATGGTTATTGCCTCCTAAGGGAGGTTAAGGTGAAGGAACCCTTATCAAATCTGCCACATTTCACAACACTAAATCCAGAATTGCCTGTTCCCTAGTGGGCTCCACCAGAAGCTGCTCCAAAACATCATCTTGTAGTGATTCCATAAATCCCTCTCCCTGCAAACCAACCCGATTTTCCCAGTCCACCTACATATTGAAATCCACCACGATTAATGTAACCTTGCCTTTCTTACACATCTTTTCTATCTCCTGGTGTATCTTGTGCCCCAATGCCTGACTACTGGTTGGAGGCCTGTATATTACTCCCATTATAGTTTTTTGCCTTTGCGGTTTCTCAACTCTACCCATACATTTCTACATCATCTGACTCTGGTTTATTTCTTATTATTAATTTCATATCATTTTTTACTAATAAGGCAATCCCACCCCATCTGCCTGTCTTTTCAATAGGATGTATATCTTTGAATATTTTGCTCCCAATCCTGATCCCCTTGCAGTCAGGTCTCCGTGATGCCCACCACGTCATCCCTGCCAATTTTGATCTGCACCACAATCTCATTAACCTTATGCCTTATACTGTGTGCATTCAGATACAACACCTTGAGTCCTGTATTGACTGTCAATTTTCTCATCGTCATTTTGTTTATCCAGTGTACTTGAAGTTTGTTTGGAAAGGGTTCGGAATCACTCTGTCCTATTGTATGTGCTGGAGACTTTAATAACCTCTCCTGAGTTGTTCTTTCATTTTGTTCAATTTTTTCCATGCACTAAATCCACCTTGTCAGATGAAAACTTGCTGCTTTGTTTCCAATGGCCATTTATATTTCTTGGAGTTTTACCATTCCCTTCCCCCCTACTTTCTAGTGTAAAGTCCTGTTGACAATCTTTTTTATCCTTTACACTAGAACATTGGTCCCAGCTTGGTTCAGGTGGAGACCGACCCAACAGTACATATTCCTCCTGATGCCATTCTAATACCAGTGCCCCATGAAAAGGAACCCCTCTTTTCCTGCATCAATCTTTTTAGCCACCTGTTAATTTCCTTATTCTTGCATTAGATTCCAATTTGCCTGTGGTTCAGGCAGTAATTTGAAGATTATAACCCGAGATCCTGTTCTTTAATTGCGTGTCATTACTACATCTTAGTGATAAAAAGAACATGCTAAAAATGAACAACAGAAGTAAGGATACTGCTATAGTTCAACAGGAAACGGTGTGAGCAAAGGGATTTATTTTCCTTTCAAAATAAGCTTAAACAACCACGTACATCATCAGCAGACTACCAGTTTTAAATCATCATTACATTTCCTCATTTTTGAAACCTGTACGTGATAAACAGAGTTGCTGTAAATTTTTACCACGTGCTTTGAAAAGACTTCCACTTAAATTCTGATAAATAAAAGCCAGTGCTCATGACAGTTTAAAAGTATACATATTGTAAATTAGTAAGAACTAACAAGAGAAAGTTTATATCAAGTTTACTGACCTCTCATCCACACCAAAACAATCTCAAAACATTATTGTTCAAGTACAAATTAACACAGATCCAACACTGATAATTATTGAAGGTAAGGAAGGGCACTGATCAAACTGTTATTATCCAGTTTCAAGCTATTAGATCTAATCCGAAGCTATTCCATTTCCTACTCCATTGTATGGGAGGGTGGAAGTGGTTCTGCAGTGTTCAAGACTGACTCTGGACCTCATCAAATCTCATGGCATGTTGTTAAACATGAGCAAGCAAACAATGTACTGACTGTGACATACACTTCCTCAGAGATGCACAGATTCATCAGCTATGATAAAATAAACGTTTTTTGCAAACTGGTTACAAGGGCATAAAATGTAGTCTGAGTACTTCAATGTCTGTCACCAAGATAAAATGTGAAAGAACCGTGGATGCCACAAATCAGAAACAAAAACTGAAACTGCTGAAAATGCTCAGCAGGTCTGGAATTTACAATCATGGTAGTGCCACACAACATGAAGAGGATGACTTCAGTGTGAAGACAGAACTTTGTCTCCACAAGGACTGGTACATTTGTCTGCGAAGTAAAATGCATTGTGCAAAATGGCAAGAATAAATCCCCTTGTTTTGGTTCTCTCATTACATGGTGAGATTTCAGTCTGAGAGTTATGACCTTCAGGACTCAGTAGGCTAGGTCAGTAGCAGTGCTATATTAGATTAGATTCCCTACAGTGTGGAAACAGGCACTTCAGCCCAACCAGTCCATACCGACCCTCAGAAGAGTAACCCACCCAGACCCATTTCCCTCTGACTAATTGACCTAACACTATGGGGCAGTTTGGCTTGGCCAATTCACCTAACCTGCACATCTTTGGACTGTGGGAGGAAACCGGAGCACCCGGAAGAAACCCACACAGACACAGGGAGAATGTGCAAACTCCACACAGACAGTCACCCGAGGCTGGAATCGAATCTGGGACCCCGGTGCTGTGAGACAACAGTGCTAACCACTGAGCGACTGTGTCGCCCTAGGTGACAGACCCTAAAGCAGAAATTGCTGAATTCCAGGGAAGGGCACTGGATGTAAAATGTTAACTGATTTCTCTCCACAGATGCTGCCAGACCAGCTGAGCTTTTCCAGCACTTTCTGTTTTTGTTTCTCATTTCCAGCATCTACAATTCTTTTGTATTTTATCTCGGTAACAGAGATTGAAGTACTCAAACTACATTTCATGTCCTTGTAATTACTGTTTCCAAAAACGCTTATTTTAACATAGGGGTGCACAGATTCATCAGTTGAGGAAAAGTGTAAGTCGCAGTTGTTTGCTTGCTCATGTTTAACAACATGCCGTGAGATTGGGTAAGGTCCAGAGTCAATCTTGAAGACTGCAGATTCACTTACTCCCTCCATTGCAAATATTATTCTGTAATTTCTGGTAGATATAGCAGCAGAACATTACAAATCCAGGGATGCTGATAGAACAATATGGAACACTGGCTAAAATGTATGACTAAGTAAGTTATTTAAAGTTATATGTCGATTTATGTGTCAATACCTCCCAATTTTGGCACAAAACCCCAAAATATTATTGAGGAAGGCTGTGCAGCATTGAGTACATTCAATATGCCTTTATAATGCTGGTGGTCCATCTAGTTTTATTATTACATTTTTTTTAATTATTGAATTTTGTGACTTGCTAACCCATTTCCAATGACAGTAAAGAGTCAACTACATCACAGTGGATCCGGGCTCTCACTTGGCTAGAATGGGTAAAGGTAACAGATTTCCTTCCCTTAAAGGACATTAGTTGAATCAGTTGGGCTCTTATGAAAATCCAGCTGTGTCTTTTATGGCTAAATGCTTTTTAATTCCTGATTTTATTTAATTTGAGAGAATACATTAAGTATGATTCTATTTTATTTAAAATAAAGAAATAGTACCTGAATGCTGAATATCATCCAAACGTTTCATACGCTGTACAGTCCTGGCTCTTACTTCATCAACATTAAAACTGGATGCAGAGATGCTGTCTGCTTTTGGTATTGGTTGCATGCCCTTCATCGATTAAAGAAAAATGATAATTAGATTTTATTATCAATGAGCATACTGAAAAATATTAAACCATTTACCAATTGGTGCAAAATATGAAAAGATTAATTTTTTTTGTCAATACTCACAATTCTTTTTCAACTAAATGAAAATTATAATTTGTAGCTTAAACAGAAAATTGCTAAAACAACAAAAAGTAACTGCCATTCTAATTTTGCCCCACAGTACATACAAAACTATATTTTCTTATTATGTTGCACTTAAGTTGTTTCCAATGTGGCCTTCATTTGTCAGTTGATTATCTATAGCAAAACGTCAGTCAGTGGGCTACACAACTTGCTTAAACAATTGTGTCTTGATGCTGACAAATTTCTAGCAACCTAAGAACAATTGCCTAATTTCTCTCATATGATAAATGCCCTAAGAGGAGAGCAAATTTGAGCAAATACATAAGAAAACTGTCTACAAAAATAACAGGAATACAGACTTAATTCTGAGATGCATAGCGTCAAAGTATAGTATCTCAGTTTGTGCATACAACATTGCAAAAAGAAATTAATGATGATATGTTGGTTATAAATTGGTTTTGCAACATTATACCACATTGAACAATAAATATACTTCAGATATGTCATGGAACACTTGCAAAAGTTGTTGCAATGCAAAATGGGTTCAGTTCAAAGTTCTGTTAAAGAGAAGGAATAAAGTAAGACAAAGTAATAATAAAATAGGCAACATACAGAATCAAGGTCTAATCTACTATTATTTTGGCGACGTCTCTCTCGCGGAGGTAGTTCAGAAGATGTTCTCCCAACATCCGCTGGAAAAGGGAATGTTTCTCCATGGCTTCCTGTTCAATAGAGGTTCAAATAACTTTAACATACACTCTGAAAATGCACCTTTGCAAGAATTTCAGAGATTATGAATATAACATTTACCTATAAAGGCACTTTCAGATTCAAGCAATGAGTTCTTCGTCAAATCATCATGTGAATCCTTGGTGGGAGAAATGTCCATGTAACTAATATAGGAAACTCACATACAGCAGGAAACATTACATGTGCAAGCAGAACAGAATGAACAATACATCAACATACTGAACCCTACAATCAGAATGTGATTTTCAACAATTCACCTTATAAAGGAGGAACTTGGCAAAAGCTTTTCTTACATATAGTTACATTTTTAACCCAAATGTGAAAGAAAATTTACAATTTTATTTAAACATGATAAAAAAAACAATCTTCTTTCAATCTCTTGTGAGACACCTGAAGTAAACGTAAGTGAATTCAATTTATTTGCATGCAATGTTATGAGCAATAATCGGATAGTGTTAAGATGTTGAACCATTCTGTCTGTGGGACAGGTTTACTGATCAAGATTAAAGATTATAAAATTGAATATTAAAGGAAACAGATATAGAAACGTTTCAAATTAGCCCACTGTGTAGAGAATCCATAAACTGCACAAACAAACACTTCAATTAACTTCAACTCATTTTTGCGAGAAAATAAGTAAATTCAATGAGAATGTCCAAAACATTTGAACTGAACAACCCTGAATAAAGAGAAGTAGGTGGTATTCTTTTATGTTGAAACTATTGGTGTTATTCATCTATCATCAGTGTTTAGAGTTCTCAAATCCTTTTGAATAGAACTACAGGCACAATATTGCTTATGGCATGATTTTCCTTACCAGTCCAACATCATGTGGATTCATACGAGCAACTAGTAAAACAGAAAAAAAAATGTAAAATTTCTCAATGTTTGGTTAAAAAAATAATTTATTAAGGCATTAATATGCAAAGACCATTACTGAATTTTCCTTGTTGACCTTAACAAGTAACAATGTCTAGAGTACAATGTAAGCCAAGTCACCACTGCCACTGCCCTATGTGGAAAATGTAAACACTCAGTTACTAACCAGTGCTAGTACCCCTAGCATTGTATCTTTTTCTTGAAAGAAATTCAATTTCCACATAAGACATATATCTCCAAGTACACAAACTTGTGTGATGGCTTCCAGATAGGTTAGTTTCTTGCCTCTGTTTGTTCCTGCATACAGAACAGCTTGACAGAGCACTAGTACATTGAGTTTAAACTCTTAAAATGTATACAGTAGGTAATTTAGCATTCATCAGTTATTTTATTTCAAAATAAATATCTACCGAGGATGGAAATCTTAAATAAAGTCACAAAATACTGGAGAAACACAACAGATCAGTCAAATATGGCATTACATTTTGAAGATATGTTAAAGATCTTTGATCTAAAATGTAGCCCTATGTTTTTCTCTCCAGATGCTGCTTGACCTGCTTAGGCTTATTAGAATGTTGTGGTTGTTATTCTTAATCAGTTTGAAAATAAATTACTATTTTACCAAGATTGTAAATATTCTTGTGGTGGCACTCATGTGTAATAGGTTGTCAGAGTGATTATTAGGGCAACGCTGTACCTCAGATCAGGAGTTTTAATTGAAGTTTATACAATAAAAGAAGGGAAGAGTTTATGTAGACCAATTATTTAAACTGGAAAGGTTTGGGAGGAGGACAAAGAGCGTGTAAGTGTAGAGCTAGGTTGTTAAGTTGTTCTTTCTTTCCCCCAAAAGAATAATAGGTCTAAAAACAGTTGCTGGATTGTGGGGTCAAGTCTATTTGTGGTAATAATTCAACTGAAAACCAAACCTGTTTCTGCTAGTGCAGAAACCACAAATCTCATTCTAGAAATAAAAACAATGGGATCTCCCCTTCATTCAGGGGTTTTTAAATCTGTTTTGTAATATCTACTAGGTGATTGAATGGATCCAGACTGATAGGGAAACATTTAACTGAATAAATTACCATAACTTATGGACAGACTGAGTGGACCAGCAGGTGTTTTTATGTGCATCTTTTTTGTACATTCATTTGTTCTCTCCATGGATTGTTGCAAAAAAAAAGCTGAGCACAAGGGAATACAATGACAAATGGGATGAGCAAATACAAGTCCGATGCATTTTACTCAAAATAATTGCAAATAAGTACAAACAACTACTTGGAAACACGAAGGTGCCAGTCATTAACAGATTGTTCCACAATAGTGCATACGTAAAGATGAAATGTAAAGAAATTATTAAGATGGAAAAAATTATAAAATTGTTATAATGGGGCAACTTCAATTATTTTAGTATAGATTGATTGACAAAAAGGGGCAGAGCCAGCAAATATTTCTGGAGAACTTTCTACAGCAGTGTGCATTACCGATCCACTGAGAAAAGGGGGAAAACTGGACCTGGCTCTGTGAATGCAGTGGATCAAATGGATCGAATGTCAGTATAGAACATTCAGACAACAACAATCATAATGTTTAGATTTGCTAAGAAGTAGGACAAGAAACAATCCAGAGCTTTAAAAAAAAAAGATAACTGGTAGAAGATTAACTTCAATGTGGTAAGAATGAATCAGGCCAAGGTAAGATGGAATCAAAGTTAGCAGAAATTATAAAAGAACTAGGAATAGGCTGCCTATGATGGAGAAACCATTCGCGATTAGTCCCTGGATGACAAATGAAGCTGAGATGACATATGTCAAGTGATTAATATAATTGAGAACCAGTGAAATATTACATTCAGAAAGGAAGAGAAAAGAAACAACTGAAAAACAAAGGCACTAGTAGCTAACAGAGAAGGGAAGCTAAAAGCCTTCCGTAGGCTTACATGTAGTTAAATAATGCCAAGAGGAGTGGGGCTGATTAGGAACCTAGAGGAGGATTTAAGCAAGGGATGCAGCCAAGGAACTAAATGGATTCTGGACCTGCCTTTACCAAGTCATAATGGAAGTAAAAGAGACACTGGCTATGCTAAGAACTGGAAGAGGAAGTGGCTGTACTTTCTGGCTGTGCTGAATGAGATGCAGTCAATGATACTGAGAGAAGTTAAGAATGGAAATTTCAGAGGCATTGATTATCACATTCCAACATTCCTTGAATACAGTTCTCCATCTGGAGCACTGCCATGCACAGGCTTGTTCAAAAAAAATGGTACAAGGAGAAGAACTGCAATTACAAACTACTTTGTTTAAGTTCAAGTGATGAGAATGAGATTATACATTGGGATCAAACATAGCATCACATTGATAAAAGTGGATTAACTTAGTAAAGCAACAGATTTGCTAAGGGCAAATTTTGTTAATGAACTTACTTGAATATTTTAGCAAGTTAAGAGAATTGATAAAAGTGACATTGATGAGGTCTACATAGTTTTCAAAAAGCATTTGATCATAACAGATTTGTCAGTTAAGATACAGCCATGCAATAAAAAGGAAGGCGCAGTTCCTCAGGGGTCAGCATTGATATCAGGAATATTAGTAATCTGACAGGTGCACTGGTAATATAGAATACAAAGCAACTAACTTGCATGCAGCAAAGTCCAATAAACAATAATAACCAGAGAATCTTGTTTTTAGTTATTTTAATTTGAGGCCAGTTTACTCAGAAGATTTTCTATGCTCTTCATTACTACATTTTGTGACCACTATATAGGGCTTGTACATATCTCAGGCAGTACAGCATTCCCTAAATCTTTGGCTGAATTAAAAACCAAGGACATTCTGCTAATGTCTCTGGAATGAACTCAGTTTTGATAAAAGGTTATCAATCTGGGAAATGTCACCATTCCAGCAGTTTCTGCTTTTATTTCAGAATTCCAGCACATGGGAGTATTTGGCTTTTGTTCAATGAACATGCTGTCCTTCTTGCAGCATTTCTGACACAGTAACTAATAATGCCAAAAATTATTTAAATGCAAAATCCACCAAGCGCAACTATTTTAATCAAAACTCATTTGTAAATATCACACTAACTTCTTAATCCCATTAAATAAAACAAGTCGAGAAATAGCAAAATGGAGTTTAATACAGTTAAGTGTGAGGTCTTGCATTTTGGAAAGTCAAATCAAGGTAGGAGTTTCATGGTAAACGCCTGTTACTTGAACCGTGTGAGTTTCGCGAGTGTATCGGTATGAGTAGGTGCAAGATACAGAACAGAACACAGGACCATTACAAAGGAAAGCTGCCCAAGGAGACATTGCGCAATAGCGGAGGATGGTTTCGATCTATCGACCTCTGGGTTATGGACCCAGCACGCTCCCGCTGCACCACTCTGCTCTGATTAAGATTCCTGATGAAGGGCTTTTGCCCGAAATGTCAATTTTACTGCTCCTCGGATGCTGCCTGAACTGCTGTGCTCTTCCAGCACCACTAATCCAGATTCATGGTAAACGGTAGGGTCTTAAGGACCCTATTCTTTGGAACAGAGGGAACTTGGATTTCAGGTGCACAGTTCTCTGAAAGTGGAGTCAAAGGTAGTGAAGAGGCCTTTTGGTATACTGGCCTCTTCAGTCAGGGCAGTATTGAAGTTGGGAAGTTATGCCACAGTTGTACAGGATGTTGGTGAGACTGCACTTGGAGTATTGTGTTCAGTTTTGGTCACCTTGCTATAAGAAGAATGTTACTAGAGTGCTGAAGAAATTTACAAGGAGGTTGCCAGGACTCAACAGTCTGTGTTATAGGGAGCGATTGGACAAGCCAGGACTTTATTTCTTTGGAGCATAGGAGACTGAAGCGAAATCTTATAGAAGTGAATAAAATCATGAGAGGCATGAATGCATTCAGTCTTTTTCCCAGGGCTGGGGAATCGAGGACTAGGGCGCATCAGTTTAAGGTTAGAGGGGAAAGAATGGAAGGGAACCAGAGGGGCAAATTCTTTTACACAGAGGGTGGTACACATATGGAATGAGCGGCCAGCGGAAGTTGTTGAAGCAGGTACATTAACAACATTTAAAAGGCAAAGGCAAGGACAAGTACACAGATAGGAAAGGTTTAGAAGGATATGGGCTAAGTACAGGGAAATAGGGTTAGCATAGATGGACATTTTGGCCAGCATGGATCAGTTTGGGCCAAAGGGCCTGTCTCTGTGCTGTAGAACTCTATGAATCTTTGACTAAGCAATTTTAAATTTCATAAATATTACGCACAGCTCATTGTAAAGAACATGTTACCATTACTGGTTAATATTGTATCACACTGACCTGTTTCTTTCCTCTTCATTGTGTCTAGTTTTTTTTTCTGTTCTCTTAATAATGCCTCCTGTTGAATCTCCAATGTATTACTATCATTTGGAGGATCTGGGTACACTTGTCTTATTTCAGCACGTGTTGCTGAATCTGTTATAATAGAAAAAATGTTATAAAATTAATATCTTAGTTACAAATTACACAGTAAGCAGATTTAAAAACACATCTCCCATTTAAAAACAAGTCTTTCTGACATTTCTGTTGCAAAGTCAATAAATAGATTGGAATTTTGCCCAGTATAAAACATTACAGTGCATACAGGCCCTTCGATGTTGTGCTAACTTCTAAATTATAAAAGTACTTACCACCCAAACTCCCCCATCACATTTTAAATGTAACTAAAAATGTGTATTAATGCAATAAAAGCAATCAACGTGGACTAAAACAATTCGCCTTTAGGAAGAAAAAATCAAACAGGTTACATAGGCGAATCTGAATTACCAGGGCAAGTAGTATACAAGCCACTAATTTTGGACTGCACTACATTCTCCACTGAAACGGCGCTATGTCTGCTGAGAGAGAAAAAAAACAGCATCTTGCTATCCTGCATCAAGCAGCCAGTATTCCGAACTTCAGCTCCCAACAACATCTACGTTGTCCACTCCTGACAAAGAAGAATGAAGCAACAAGATGGGTTCTATTATTTTAAGTATTGTGTGTCCTGAATGCAGAAAAGCAGAAATAGGTATACTTATGAGCAGGAATGATATGGTAGAATAATGATCTAATAAGGCCATATGAGTTGAAGTGAAGAATTGAAAAAGTACAATAACACTACTGAATGTATATTATAAAGGCAGTCCACGAGTTGTAAATGAGTTCCATTCCAGATTCTGTTCACAAGTCACCATGGCAGGAAAATACTAGTAGCTATTAGTAAGTACCAGAAATATCCATATATTTAGAATAACACATGTATGAGATTGTGTTCATTAGTAGGACTTGTGTAAAATTTGGGATGTCCTGTACACCCTCAGTCAGAGGAGATGAAAACCAAATCTCAGGGATGTAAAAGCAATAACAAAGTACTAAGTATAATGGTTATTTCACTACCTTCATACTAACTGTTATAAAATTAGAACGAAAAATACAGAACGAACAGAATTCCTAAAACAAATTTAGGTGCACTTTTTTTAAGCCTATACAAAGCAAATCCGAAGAAGGGAGCATGGCTCTGAATTTAGTAATGAAGAATGAACCTGGGCAGGAAGAAATAACATCAGTTGGGAGCACTTTTGTGAAATTGAAAATAATTCACTTAAGTGCAGCAAAGCTGTGGAAAAGGACAAAGATGGAGCACCATAGTCACAGAATAGAACAAATCCAACATGACCAGCTGCCCTATCAATCTACAAAGCTATGGAAGATGTCATCAACAGTGCAATCATACACCACTTGCTGAACAAGTGAGTTATAGCTCACTGATGCTTAATTTGGGTTCCAACAGGACCACTTGTCTGCTGACCTCATTTATGGCCTTGCTCCAAATGTGGACAAAAGAAACTAAATACAGAGGGCAGATGGAAGTGACCGCCCAACATCAAGTAGTACTTTACCAAGAGTGGCAAGAAGGAACCCTAGCAGAAGTGAAGTCAATGGAAATCACAGAGGAAACTTTCTGCTGATAGGAAACATATCTAGCACAAAGGAAGACAGTTGTGGTTGTTAGAAGGTCATTATCTCAGTCCCAGGATATTACTCAGGGTGGTGTCCTACATCCAGAAAAAAAGTTTCATCAATGATCTTCCTTTCAATTACAAAGTGAGAAGCGACAATAATGTACAAATTTCAACATCATTTGTCACTCCTCAGAGTGGCACAGATGGATAACTTTAAAGTAACATTGTACTAGACAATGACCATCTTCAAACAGACAGAACTTAACCATTATCTCTGGCCAAGTCCTTCACTATCAACATCCTGGGAGACTGACCAGAAGCTGAACTGGACCAATCATACAAACATTGAGAACAGATCAGAAACCGAGAATTATGCAGTAAGTAACTCAACTCCTGACTCCCCAACGTTTGCCCACAAAATACAAGTCAAGAGTGTGTCAGCTTTCTTTCACACCTGTCTGGATGACTGCTGCGCCAAGAATACTCAAGAAGCTCAACATCATCTGGCAGTCATCTATGACCGATATGCAGTTGGTCATGCTATTAGTCATGCCTGTTACATGTAGAGCTCATTTCCTGGTTTGAGAAGAGCAGACTAATTCTGGTGGTGAAAAGACTTTAATCATAATTATTCAGATGAGATGGGCAGACGAGTTGTTTATATTTCAAACCAACTGAAGGGTTTAAGTTAGTTAAGCATTAAAGCTTTAGCCATATAGTCAATAATATGCAAAGCATGTGGGAACTACTGAAGTACAGAAAAACTCAAGCAGATCAACCATGATCTTACTGAATGCTGTAGCAGGCTCAAAAGGTTGAATGGTCTTTCTCCTCTACCATTTTGTATGCTCATATGAGTATCAGGTGATTGAATAGGAGCTATCTGCTGTTTTCCTTTTCCTTTTGTCTGTGTCTGCTCCTCTTAATTCTCATCTGAAGTCCATAGTAAAATTGCATAAACTGTTGTGATGCTGCCTTGAAGGCATACAGGTAGAAAGTACAAATCAAAGGAAAGAAAACTTGATGTAAAAGAAATGACTTTCAAAGCAGTGAAAGCACGCTCTCAGAACACGTCCTGGGAGGAAAAACTATTCACTTCGCCAAAGAACAGACATGCTGGTTTACATTACATTAGATTAGATTAGATTACATTAGATTACATTACAGTGTGGAAACAGGCCGTCAGTCACCTGAGGCGGGAATTGAACCCGGGTCTCCGGCGCTGTGAGGCAGCAGTGCTAACCACTGCGCCACCGTGCTGTCCACTAAACCTTTAGTTTTAAAGGTTCAACCCGACAACTTCATAGTACCAACAAAACTGGTGAAACCCATGCAGATGCAGTGCAAGCTAAATACTGAATTAAATCCTCAATCAAATAACATTTTACATATTTACACTGCCTACTGGCCTGCCCCATGAAAGCTATCCCATGAAATTTGTAGTGTATGACAGTTTAAAGCGAACATTAGCAGGTTAACATAAAATTTCCAGAATGCAACCAAATCTGTCCCACTCATTACAAATTCACATTCCTCTTTTTATGTCGGACTGGTATATTATTACACAAGTAGATGTTTATTTCCTCAATGTCAGTAAATCAACATGAATAGTGGACCAAAACCCTGAAGTCAAATAAGATATTCAGAATCAGTACTGAAAATGTTACTTAGCAAGATATTTAGTTCATCAACTGTTATATCTGCGCCTACCTCTGTATTTCAGGTCATTGAAATCTCTGACATTTTGTAAATTAACAAAATCTCTCTCTTTTGATGAAGGTCGGTGTACCAAGGTCTGAATACGTTGCCTAGCCAAATCAAAGACATCAACATGATTCCTCTCCCGCTTCCTTTTGAGAAACATTAGAAAATAAAGAATATTAGCACAAACTTACTTAGAATTCACTTCATATTTCACCCCAATTAAATTTACAGATTCATTTACTATTGCTATCAAAGTAAAAATGTCCTTACCAGAGCATATTTGCCCTGAGACATTTGCACCATTTAATTATGACAATAAATGACAGCCACTTGCAAGAAACTCAAATTTCAAAACTAAATGTTCACAGAATTATGCAGAAAATTACTGATTCTGGAATGCAGAACTAATTGAACACCTCAACAAAAGAATTGGGAATATAATGCACACCCATTCACTCTGTTTTAGGCCAGCCAGGTGAAAGTGAGTACTGCAGATGCTGGAGATCAGAGTGGCACTGGAAAAGCACAGAAGGTCAGGCAGCATCAGAGGAGTAAGAAAATTGGCGTTTCGGGCAAAAGCCCTTCATCAGGAATGCCAGCCAGTCAATCATCTATCCATGCTAATATATTATGCCCTATAACATCAGCTGTTATTTTCCACAACAACATTTGATGTGGCATGTTATCAACTGCCATCTGAAAATCTAATTACAATACAATTATAGGTTCCCTTTATTCACAATGCACCTAACTCCTTCAAAGTAAATTGAAGGAATTTCAAGTAAGTTGAAAGTAATCTGGTAAATTATTTAACATGACTTTCCTTGTGGGGTTGACTCTCCCCATTAACCATAAGCTTCCTTATGTGTGCAGCTCTTTAATGATCAATTCTATCACCCTCTCTTGCCAGACATCAAGTACAGTTTCCTGTTTGCTGCCTCTCTTCTTTTTTTGATTACATAATTATATTTGCTACTTTGCAATCCAATGGAAACTTGCTCAAGTCTAGGGAATTTTTGAAAATTAACATCAATGCAACTAATATTTCATTAGCAACCTCTTCTAAGACCCCAACATGAAGTTTATCTGGAACATGCAGCCTGTAAAGACTTAAAAAGGACCAGGGGGTACATTTTTCACACAAAGAGTGGAGCATGCATGGAACATGCTGCCAGGGGAAATGGTAGAGGTAGGTACATTAAAACACTTACAGGGCATCTGAATCAGTAAATGAATAGGGAGTGTTTACAGGGATGTGGGTCAAATGCTGGCAAATGGGACTGGGTCAGATTAGGATGTCTGGTTAGCGCAGATGAATTGGACTGAAGGGTCTGTTTCCATGTTGTATAACTCCATCAGTTTGCCTAATACCATTTTATTCATGATTGTAATTTTGCTAAGTTCTTCACTTGATTCTACCTCCTGTTTTATAAGTATTACTAGAATATTTTGTATCTTCTATAGTGACAACAGAAGTAAGATATTTGTTCATTACATTCACCATTTCCTTTTAATGTACTATTAACTCCCCATTCTCAGTCTCTAGAGGGCCAACATTTGATCTATTCTTTTCCTTTCTATATACCTGTAGAAACTCTTGCTAGTTGTTTTTACATTTCTAGATATGCAGGGAGGTAAGGAAGTGAAAAAGTATAGATGGATTCCTTGGCCTGAAGACCTTAATTGCTAACAGTGTAGTCACCAATGGTGAAGAACTGAAAATCATAATTCTTAAACTACCAGGAGCACAGATAACCTGAATAGTTGCAGGGCTGAAGGATATTACAGTAATGGACAGCAACAAGGCAATGGAGGGATCTGAAAACAAGAATGAGAACCCAGCAGCCATTTTCTAAGATCCCCAATAAATTTTGACAGGATACTACATTAGAGGTCTGTCCATAGAATAGCAATTATATTGAGAACTATGTGGAAATCAAAAGGTAAAAAATTAGTAGATAAATTTAGGTCTGAATGGAAACTAGTCACCTGGCCTGCAGGGATTGGTGTAGGATCACTACTCTCCAATACTCTTATGAATGATCTGGATGGCAAAGTAGAGAAGATAAATCTTCAAGCTTTAAGATGTTGAAAAAACGCATGAGTGTCAAAATATGGATGATGCTCAATTACAACAGTTGGGGTCTGGGTGCATGACTGCCAAATCGTACAGAAAATTGCAGCACTATGTATTTGAGCAGTTAAAGTAACGAGCTGTCCTTCTTCCATATCCTTTAAACATAATTCTTTATTTTACAACACAGATACTAAGGTTATTTGCCATGCTGGTGAATCTTAGAACATGGGGAAACAGTCTCTGGATATTGGATCATTTAGGGTCTATTTAGAACTGAAGAGGGAGCAAGTTTCTTCATTCAAAGGATTGTGGTTCTTTGGAGTTCTCTAACCGGCAGTGTTGAGGATGCCCCATCTGTAAGCATAATCAAGGACGGAGCAGATCTTAGTATTTCAGGGAATCAAGAAATACAGGCAGTGGAAGGAAAGTGGATTTGAAGCAGAAGATCAGCCATGATCATACTGAAGGCAGGGCAGGCACAAAGAGTCACATGGTGTGCTCCTATTTCTTATGCTGTGGGTCTATTTTACTGAAGTAAGATAGTTTCCATTACTTGGACATAGGAAACACTTCATCTTCCTTTTCAGCACTTTGAAATTGCCCTTCCAAGCGCCGTTCTTCACTTCGTAGTTGATTCCTCAATGCCGACAGTTCACTAATTATATCTTTCTTCTCCTCTGTCAAAATATAGGTAGAAAATGTCCAAATTACAAATTAAATAGAAGAACTTGCATTTTTATAGACTGTTACCACAAACTCAGAACTCCCAAAATAATGGGTTATAATAATGCACAGAAAGGTCCAGTAAACAGCAAATTAATTAATTGCTGTTTTAGGTGTGTAATTGAAGGAGCAATGTAGCCAGAACTCAAGGTTTCAATTATGTGCTCCAATTTCATAGTGGAGGTTGAATCTACAACTTCTAAATTAGAGGGGAAAATAATGCCAGAAAGGTTTAAATTTGTCAAAAAATGAAGTTGTATCATAGCTGCATTTAGACATATAGCTAACAATAAGATCAGCAATGATCTCCTGTGAAAAGTCTTGATTTCAAAACATTTCCTTTGAAATCTTATCAAAGGAAAAGGCTTAGAATTTTTAGACATATTTTGGCAATAGTTTTAGTTTAAGTGATACATATAGCAGATACTTGTACGTTACTATTAAAATCACATCAAAAGATGTTGCATTTGTTTGTAATTTAATAAATTAGAAGAGTTCATCAAATATTTATTCTAGATTTCTTCTCCTACTCTAAGCACCAATCCCAGGAAACATTGGTTGCAGATTTCATGCAGCTAGATGCTAAGAAGTAATCACATTGACAGGAATACTTAATCCCTTAAATATAGTAAAGAGGATTATATACTACTCTAAAATTAGTTTATCTTCCAATACTCTATATGATTTCTCAGGGTAATTCCTCTTTATTTCTATATGAGTAACTTTGACAAGTCCTGACAAACCTATCCCAACAGTCGCTGCATCAGAGGTCAGATCAGTTTTCCTTTGTGTGAATCCACGGAAACCAATGGAAGCAGACGGAGTACCAGGCCGTGCACTCAGAGCATGCGCAGATCAATTGACAGAGGTTTTCTCAGACGTCTTCAACCTCTCCCTGAAGCAGGCCACTGTCCCTGCCTGTTTCAAGAGGGTCAACATCATCCCTGTGCCTAAGAAGGCTCATGCAGCATGTCTCAAGACTACCGCCCAGTGACCCTAATTTTGGTGGTCATGAAGTGCTTTGAAAGGCTGATCATGGCACTAATCAATTCCAGCCTCCCCACTACTCTTGACCAATTCCAATTTGCCTATCGGAACAACAGAACAATGGCAGTGCTAAATCACTTGCCCTTCACTCCTCCCTAGAATGTCTTGACACCAAGAACAGCTATATAAGAATCCTACTCATTGAATGCTGAACTGTAGTCAACACTATTATCCCCTAGAGACTCATTACTAATTAGTGATCTCAGACTAAGCCCCACTCTCTGCAACTGGATCCTCAGTTTCCTGACACACAGGCCACAATCAGTGAAGACTAGGTACAATATTTCATCCTCCCTAATACTCAACACTGGAGCCCCAGTGTGTGCACTCAGCCCCCTACTGTACTCACTGTACACCCATGACTGCATCACCAAATACCAGACTAATGCCATTTACAAGTTCACTGAAGACACCACCATAGTCGGTCGAATTTTAGATGGCGACAAAGCAGACTACAGACAGGAGGTGGAAGACGTGGAAAAATGGTGCACTGAGAACAACCTAGCTCTCAATGCCGGCAAAACCAAGGAACTCATTATTGACTTTCGGCGGGATGTTATTCATGCCACCCCCCCACCCACCCCTTACACATTAACAGCACAGAGGTGGAACGAGTGGACAGTGTCAAGCTCCTGGGAGTAGTCACCCACAACAAGCTTTCTTAGACTCTTCATATGGGCGCACTGGTTACAAAGGCCCAACGTCTCTGCTTCCTCAGGCAGCTGAGGAAATTTGGCATGACGGTGAATACCCTTGCTAACTTTTATAGGTGCGCCATCGAGAACATTCTGTCCGGATGTATCATTACCTGGTATGGCAAGTGCACCATTCAAGATTGGAGACGGTTACAGAGAGTGGTGAACTCCGCCCGGACAATCACAAAGGCCAACCTCCCATCAATGGAATCCATCTACCAGGCCCGCTGTCAAGGAAAGGTCGCCAGCATTCTCAAAGATCCATCCCACCCTGGCAATGTTTTTCTACAGCGTCTACCATCAGGGAGAAGGTACAGAAGCCTGAACACATGCACCAGCCAGTTTTGCAACAGTTTCTACCCTACTGTTGTTAGAATACTGAATGGACTCAAACCTTTAACATTCACCTGTACCTGTGTTTTTGTTTTTGCCACTGTTTACCTATTATTTACTTATTTATGCTACTTAACTCTGTGATCTGCCTGTATTGCTCGCAAGACAAAGCTTTTCACTATGCCTTGGTATACCTGACAATAATTCAATTCAATTCATTATTAAGTCTTATTAGACCTCACATTTACAACAGGATAAAATAATTGTTGGAACATAGAAACCAGAATAGGTGATTCAACGGAATACGTCTGCACTACCACTCAGTACGATCATGGCTGATCCAACACTCCAAAGCCTTTGACCTATCTTGTCCCCATAATCCTAGGTTCAAGTAATTACTCATGATAATCAGAAATCTGTCAATCTCTCAGTTAAACATACTAAAAGACTAAGCTTGCAGAACTCACTATGATAACAAATCCCAATAGTTCACAACCCTGAGTAAAAGAGTTCTCCTCATGTCAGACCTAAGTGCTACTCCCTTCATTTTTAAATTATACCTTCTGGTTCTAGAGTCCCAGCCAGAGGAACATTTTAACCTGCATCCATCCCATTTATCCCTTCAAGTAGGTTGTACATTTCAATGAGATCAAATCTCATTCTTCGAAATTCTAGAGAATACAGGCCTACTTTTCCCAAACTTTCTTCACAGGACAGTCCAGTCTTCACAAGAACGTCATTGCACTTCCTCTATAGCACATTCTCTATTTTTCCTGAGATAAAGAGATCTAAAAGGCTAACCATATTCTAGGTGACCTGCTTTCCTACAGAATTTAAGCAAGACTTCATTGCTCCTGTATGCAAACCCTCATGTATAAAAGCTAATGTTCCATTAGCTGTCCCAAGAACTTGCTGCAGCAAGTATGTTAGCTTTCAGTGACTTAACAACAAGGCCACCTAGATCCATTTGTATGTCTATACTTTCCAACCTCTTACCATTTAAGAAATACTATGCACATCTGTTTTTCCTATCTAAGTGGATAACTTCACATTTTTTCACATCATACTTAGTCTGCCATGTTCTTGTCCATCCATATAGAATGTTCAAATCCTGCAGAATCCCTTTTACATCTTCCTCACAATACATATGCATGCCTTTTTTTTAAGTCATCCACAAATTTAGAAATATTATATTTGGTCCTCAACTCCAAATCATTGATACATATAGTCAATAGCTGGGGCCCAAGCACTGATCCTTACAGTGTCCCAATAGTCACAGCCATCAACCTGAGAATGACTCTTTTTTCTTTTTTTCACCTGTTCGCCAATTGTCAATCTGTACCAGTGCATTACCTCCTAATCCCGTTTGCTTTACTTTTGCTAAGGAGGTGGGCTTTATCAAAGGTGTTCTAAAAATCTAAGTATAATATATCCAATGACTTTCTTCCTTCAATTTTGCTTGTAACACCATCAAAAAACTCAGAGTTCATTAATCTCCAATGCTTCTAAATTTTGTATCAACCACAAATGTTGAAACTGCTCCCAGTTCACGAAGAAAAGCAAAGGTCACAATACAATACCCTAAGGACTTCCATTACACATCTTCCTCCAGCCCAAAAAACATTCAAATTGAATTAGCTTTATTGTCACACGTACTCAAATGAGTACAGTGAAAAGTTTATAAGTCAACACTTATAGCCATTGACCATTATTCTGTTTGCTATTACTCAGTTTGTTAAGCTGCAACTTCTCTCACAAATCTGTTGTGTGATTCTGTAACTAATACATCACCCTTATTCACCCTTACTATTACATTTTCAAAAAAACTCCAAGTTAGTTACAGATGATTTTGCCTTTAGAAATTCATGCTGGATCTCTCTAATCAATTCATCTTTTTCCATGTGACTACTAATTCTATCCCAAATAATTGTTTCTGTAAGCTTCTCCACCATTAAAGTTGAACTGACTGGATTGTAACTGACCTTATTCTTATAAACATTTTGAACAAGGACATGTTTGCAAGGCCCTGAATTTAGGGAACACTGAAAATTAGGAGTAGTTCCACTCTCACTCCTTCAATATCTCTTGGTCCAATTTTAAATTTATTAAGGAAGGAGCTATGATATTTAGATTGACACAATACATGGAAAAGGCAACTGGTTTCTTTCAACTTACTGTTTTGTTTGTTTAAAAATGCTGTGAATAGTAAGGGAAACAGCTCAATAAATTGTTCACATTAGTAAGCAAACAAGAAAGGTGTCTTTATGAACCACAGGGGTGGTTCTTGTGACCTGAAGGTTTAAGCTCAGAGAGAGAGACAGTGTCCCTGTAAATGAATTGAATTGAAGGGAGAAAGTACATCCAGGAAATTGGGAAAAGTACACTATGACGAAGAGAGAATAGAATCAAAGGAGGAAGAATGACTTCAAGCAGCTTTTGGAAAGAAATGGTATTCCACCTAATTCCACTTAACATTTTAATCTGAAAAAAACTATGAATTGTGAAGTAACAAAATGGTTAATCACTTTACAAGAAAATAGTCTCTTACAATGAATACCACAGTGATTTGGGGAGAGATTAAACAATGTCACATGTACTCGAATGAGTACAGTGAAAAGTTATGCAACTAAATTATACAATGAGATAAATTTTGGATTATTATTTGGAGATATGGGACAGGAATTCAGAACTTCTCACCAACACCCAAGAAATAAATGTATTAAATATCTTTGAGATCAATCTCCTTTCATAAATGGGATATGGACCAGGTGCTGGCAGGTGGGACTAGATTGGGTTGGGATATCTGGTCGGCATGGATGGGTTGGACTGAAAGGTCTGTTTCCATGCTGCACATCTCTATGACTCTACAACTGTAGCAGCATGACAAAATCAGTGGCCTTAAATTGGTCCAAAGGTGCTCTTTGTAAAGACACATGCAAAGTATTCATTGAGTACCTCAGCCATATTTTCTGTCTCCATGTAAAAATCTCTTATTTGGTCCCCAATTGACCCTCCTCCTCCTTTTATGGTATTTTTAATTATTTATGTGCCTACAGAGAACTTATGGTTTCCCTTTAAGGCAGGCTATAGTCTTTTTGTGTACTCTCTCTTTGCTGCTCGTGTTTCTTCGTTCATGACCCTTCTAAATATCCATATTTAGCCTGGTTCTCACTTATATTATCCAACAAACATCTTACTCTCTCTTTTTGGTCTTCCAAGGAAACCTCACTTTTCTACCCCAAACCATTTTCCATCTGCCACAGTTAAACCAATCACGTGTAAATCAGTGTCACTCTACAGCACTTTGCTCCCGCCTACAGATTCAAATGTATTGAGTAAACATTCAACAGGATCAAACAACTTTTAAGCAAATTCATATTTTTGTATAACGGGTCTTCTGACTTCTGATTAAACTTGAGTCATAAACCTATTTCTATAGTAAAAGTTGAGATATACAGCACAGTACAGGGCGACCCCCATATCCGTGGAATCATTTTCCGTGGTTTCTGTTACCTGCGGTGTCCTGCAGTCTGAACATATAAAAGGGGCGGCATGGTGGCTCAGTGGTTAGCACTGCTGCCTAACAGCACCAGGGACCTGGGTTTGATTCCCACCTGTCTGTGTGGAGTTTAAACATTCTCCCAGTGTCTGCGTGGGTTTCCTCCAGGTGCTCCGGTTTCCTCCCACATCCTCCAAAGATGTCCAGGTCAGGTGAATTGGCCATGCTAAATTACCCATAGTGTTAGGTGCATGATTTAGGAGTAAATATAGGGTTGGGAAATGTGTTTGGGTGGGTTTCTCTTCGGAGAGGCGGTGTGGACGTGTTGGGCCAAAAGGCCTGCATCCACACTGTAGAGAATCTAATCTAAAGAAAAGAGGAACGTTCCAGAATCAGGGATCAGGAGGCTGCCAGGAAGGTAAGGTTCCCAGTTAAGTGACAGGGTTCGCTCCCATCCACAGTAGGTCATGGAATGTATTCCCCGTGGATACGAGGGGACTACTGTATACAAAATATATATACATCCATGTGAAAACTTTTACCAAATGCTCGAAGCTGGTTTCGTCTAGCAGGAACTGGTGGTGACTCGGTTCCCAACTGTGGATGATCCTATAAAGCAAGATCATTTTTAAGAAAATTCAAGATTGCAAAGTGATCAAAGAAACATAGTTTAACATTTTACTTTAAGTGAGTGAAACAATTAGTCAAAATGTTCCCAAATTAAGTTCATGGTCTTCCCAATTTTGAGTTATGGCTTTTGGATCTAGTGTGTATTAGTCTCCACTGCCACAATTAAATTATGCAGTTTTTACTGAAATAATCTTGATACAATGAGCTCCAGTAGCAATTACCTTAAAGTTACATTGAGGGGACATAAGCATCGATAATTTTCACAAATAAATTGGACATTTTTTAAAACAGATAAATGGCGCACACTACTTCGACTATTAATCCTCAACAAATCTTTACAATAAAATTCCTCGTGTTATTTATATCTTGGTTACTGTCTGCATATGCTCTGTAGATTTATTTCCTCAATGGTTAAGTACCAACACTTCTTCCTTATCAATAAATGTCCGAAGAAGAATATAACCAACGAGAAAAATCTTTGTTCCCAATAATTAGCTATCACATTGTAAATAAAACTTAACTGTTACAGGGTAGAGCTAGTTTCATGCATCTCTTTTTAAAGTATTTTTGCTTTGAATTGGCACTTCTCTTCATTTGAAGTGCTAGTCCCATTTAAACATCTCATTTCCGGAAAAGGATGGGATTCATGAGATTCATCTCAATTGCCTTTAAGGCGGTGGTAGAAGGTAGTGCCAGTACTTTGATCATGGATGTCTGCAGGAAGACTTGAACTTGTCTTTGTGGCAGAACAGTGTGTTGGTGATAACCAGTTGGTATTCTACACATTTGGTGAGCAGGAGAATCTTGTTGGACTTGCAATTCTAAATTCCTTCCTTTCCAGTATTGGGCAATCTTTCTGTCCCTGGTGCTTAAGTCCCCTAGGAGGATCTTCCTTAGTGATGTTGGGAGAATGACGTCCAGATACGATAGCAAAGTGGCACAGTGGGAGCGCACTGGGGCTATAACTGGGAGGTCATGGGTTGAAGCCATCCTTTTCTATTTAGATTGGCCTTTACTGCAGTAGAAGCTATTTTTCAAAAGGTTAGGGAGAGAATAGGGCCCCTTAAAGATCAGCAAGGCAGTCTTTGTGTGGAACCACAGAAGATGGGGGAGATGCTAAAGGAGTGCTTGCATCAGTGTTTACTGTGGAGAAGGACATGGAAAATACAGAATGTGGGGAAATAGATGGTGATATCTTGAAAAATGCCCATCTTATAAAGGAGGTGGTACTAGATGTCTTAAAAGATATCAAGATGGATATATCCCCAGGATCAGGTGTACCCTAAAACTCTGTGGGAAGCTAGGGAAGTGATTGCTGGGCCCCTTGCTGAGATATTTGTACTATCGGTAGTCACAGGTAAGGTGCCAGAAGACTAGAGGTTGCCTTCTTTAAGGAAGATGGTAAAGACAAGCCAGGGAACGATAGACCAGTGAGCCTCACATCAGTGGTGAGCAAGTTGTTGGAGGGAATCCTGAGGGACAGGATGTACATGTACTTAGATAGGCAAGGACTGATTATGGATAGTCAATATGGCTTTGTGAATGGGAAATCATGTTTCACAAACTTGATTGAGTTTTTTGAAGTAACAAAGAGGGTTGATGAGGGCAGAGTGGTGGATGTGATCTATATGGACTTCAGTAAGGTGTTTGACAAGATTCCTCATGGTAAATTGGTTAGCAGGGTTAGATCACATGGAATTAGAGAGAACTAGGAATTTGGAAACAGAATTGGCTCAAAGGTAGAAGACAGAGGGTGGTGGCAGAGGGTTACTTTTCAGACTAGAGGCCTGTGACCAGTGATACTGGATCCAGCTTTCTGTCACTTACATAAATGATTTGGACATAAAGTTAGGAGGTATACTTAGTAAGTTTTCAGATGACACCAAAATTGGAGGTGTAGTGGTCAGTGAAGAAGGTTATCTCAGAGTACAATGGGATCTTGACAGGTGGGCCAATTGGCTGAGTAGTGGCAGATGGGGTTTAATTTAGATAAATATGTGAGGTGCTGCATTTTGGAAAGGCAAATCAGAGCAGTACTTATACACTTAAATGGTAAGGTCCTGGGGAGTGTTGCTGAACAAAGACACCAATTATCTTTGTATGGCCTCAACTTTTACATTCATCACAGAGAGAAAGAATTCCATCCGAACACACCAAGTTAGTATTATCTTATTTCAACTCTAAGCAGTTTGATATCTAACTTTTATTTCTCTCCCTAAACATCAAAGTTTCTAACAGCTCTTCTAAAATTGTGCAATTCTATTTGAATTGCATTCAACTACCAGTAAGACCACACAAAAAAAATAGCATACTTGACCTAAGTCACCATACAAAGCACAGTATCTTATTGAACATAGTAAGAACAATTCAAATAACTTACCACGTCTAATTCCTGAAGAGAGTTGCTAACAGCAGGAATATCATTTTTCTGAACATCAATCTGCTTCTTCATGGTTGGAATAGGTGGCGAAGGAGGTCTCTGGAATAAGGAAATTTCTTTTCAACAATTATTTTTTGTGAACTTGCTATTCATCAACCTGGATAACATTATGCTCAAAATCAAAGATATTAAATGGAATAGCTGTGAAGCTTTTAGCCCAATGAGCCTCTCCTGGGAAGAGAAGGTAAACAGATTAGGTTCCTTACATTTACCAATTAAAAAACAGAACATGCCATTCTGCAGACCAGCTTTGCCATAGTAGGTGAAGAGGCAATTTCACCAGATGCTTTAGGTGATAAATATTGCTGAACTGAGGTCTTAAATTGAAACACTGTTCAAATAAAAAGACTCTATCTTGGGAAAGAGAGAAGTATGTTCGAGAAATGGCTACATGGAGACTTAAGGGGCTAAGAATTTCTTAAAATATCTGCCAGCACTCATTAAAGAGACTGTAGAGCATCTTAGTGGCTCATGTTGTCTCAAACGCCCTTCCCAATATACAGATGTTTTGAATGTTAAAAAGGTTAGTGATGTGGATTTTACCCACAAATTAAAAGGCTACTCACCACTCCATGTTTATTTGCTAGCGGGACTTTGAACACGTTCTTGAACATATTGGAAGACTTTCTGGGATACTTGAAAGACTTCACCAACATACTACTTTATTCCCAGGCCTCGGAAGGTTTTACTAATAATTCTCTTGAGGCATATTTACACACTAATTTCTCTCCCAACACTGCATTTTACACTGTATAAAATTAGGCAATGCAGGCTACATATACCACTGCTGGAAAATTGTACCAAATCCACTCGTGTGTGCTAAACCTCTAGTTTTGTTTGATGCATGTTTCACTCACCATGATTATCAATTAACCCAAAAATAAGTTGGCCAAATTAACCACTTAATCTCCGATAATAAAAAAACGCAAATAAATTGCCAGCATCTAGACTTCAATGGGAAATTGCAATGTAAACTTTGGGGAAGGAATCGGGAGCAAGTTGGTAAAAGTGAAAATTTTGGGTTATCCAAGAAGGGGGATCCCAAGGGTGGAGTGACTGGAGGTAGGGGAGTAGTGACAAAGAATTGGGGTTGGGTATGATTATAATAGGTAGTTAGCAACCAGTATGAAATTGTAACTGTGTCAAGATGAGCAACAAGGGGACCAGGCCAACAGTGCCTCCAAGTTTACACATTATACACAGCCTATATACTTAAGAGAGTGGTACCTTCTAAATTACTTGTGCACTGTTTCAAAGGGAATGACACCACAAAACATAGGAGTAGAAACTAGCCAATTCAGCCCATCAAGTCTGCTCTGCCATTCAATCATGGCTGAAAAGTTTCTCAACTGAAAATGTGTTGCTGGAAAAGCGCAGCAGGTCAGGCAGCATCCAAGGAGCAGGAAATTTGACGTTTCGGGCATGAGCCCTTCTTCAGGAATGAGGAAAGTGTGCCAAGCGGGCTAAGATAAAAGGTAGGAAGGAGGGACTTGGGGGAGGGGCGTTGGAAATGCGATAGGTGGAAGGAGGTTAAGGTGAGGGTGATAGG